>NW_015555723.1:84518-97507 GCF_001515605.1 Sinocyclocheilus anshuiensis
GGCGGGAATTTTTTTAATGATATTCTAATGAGACGCTTTGTGACATCACAATGCCCGGAAACCAACGCTGTAGTCCAAACCGTTCGTTGTAGTTCTTGAAAAGGAATTTTTAAAAAACAAAATATCTCCCTTTGGAGTGGACTTTGAGATTTGTAACTTTCTAGATCTTTTTTATGCCCAAACATACACACTACACACTGACTAAAATTAAAAAAGTGAAAAAGCATAATAGGACCCCTTTAAATATATATACAATATAATACGTAAAAAGTACAATATAAAACTAAATACAATTAAAAAAAAATATTACTAACCCCAAACTTTTTGACTGCAGTATGGTTTAGGAAGAGAGTAAGAAAAAAAAAGTAAAGAAAGAAAGAAAAAAAAGAGACAAATATAAGGACAGAAAGGAAGAAGAAAAAAGAGAAAAGGAACAAGGATTAGAACTGGAAGCAAAAAGAAGTGGGAGAAATGATAGGAAAAAACATGAAGAGAGAAAAATGAAGGACAGGAAGCAAGAAAGGAGGAAAGACGTGAAGGATAGAATGCAAAGGTAATAGAAAAAAGATAGTAACAAAGTAGGATGGAAAAGAAAGGAAAGAGAAAAGAAAAGAGATGAGTATCAAGGAGTAGGAAAGAAAGAAGGTATGCAATTAGGACTGGAAGGAAAACAAGAATTGAAGGAAAAAAAGGCAAAAGCAGAAGGAAGAAAAATAACAAACGAAAAGAAGAAGAAAAAGAAGAAGGAAGGAAAAGGGACAGGGACAGGGGGGAAGGATGGAGGGAAGGGCAGAAAGGAAGAAACTTCATTGATGCACAAGGAGAAATTCAGGAAGAACTATATTTTCATGTCCAAACTATAAATGTAAAGTTCTCATACGCATGCTAGCAGACATTACCCTCATTGCTGATTGCACTCGTTATGCAGGTTCAATGAGCGAGGACCCCATGTTTCCTAAGACGCAGTGGCCGACTCCTGATCTCTGTCCCACATGCCATGAGGAGCAAGAAGGCCTTCACGTCTGGAACGAACAGATGGTGCTCGCTTTCCTCAAACAACACTACGGTGCTTCAAACATCTCCCTAAAATACTCCAGCAACAGCCAACCAGAGCCAGGCCCTCCTGCTCCCGACAAACCCAAAGCCATAACCAAACCTAACAGCAACAGTCACCTCAACCAGAACCTAAAGCCATCTCCTGACAGCGTTCCAAAACATCAGAAGAGGACAGACATCAGTGGTGCAGGAGAGAAACTCACCGGTGTCCAGATAGAAGCCAGGCCAGGGATGACATTCCTGGGTCTGGGATTCTCCAGCCTGGACATGAGTCTCTGTGTGCTGCTCTACACCCTCTCCTGTGTCTTCCTCATGTTTATGTTTTTCTTCTTCCGCTTTCGCTCAAAGAGATGGAAAGCCAGAAACTACCGGCCTTACGTATAGCAGCGGAATGCTGAGATGGAAAACTGTGGATAAGGTGAATGTAATATATGAAACCCCTGCCAAGTGTTGAAGGAGATTTTAATTTATTTGATTACTTTTATTTGTTTCGGTTTTTGTTGTTGTTGATGTTTTTGTGAAGTGCTTTGTAATGAAGAACTTGTCTAATGACTGATGAAAGTCCAACTCGAGTATCAGGCCTAGTTGTGTGAACAAGCACCTGTTAGCGAGTATTTCTCAACCCTAAACAAACAGAGAGGATGATTTAACAGGAGAAACTATTTTATTAAAGTAAAAGTAACAACCGAGCTCAAAGTATATTTTTATGAATATTCTACATTATTTATAGAGATTTTTATTGAAATATTATATCCTAAGTTTCTCACAGGGTATGTTTCACTCTCTATGAAAGTCACACTGTCCCCATATTTCTGTTTGATGGTCCAAAAAACACTTGGGAATATGATTTATTCTGTCGCTCAAGGTCGCTAGCAGAGAAGCCAGTGACACGTAACACACTGCCTGCCAATGACCAGATGTGGAAAAACCCTTGGTTTTGTTACTCTCATGGTCCATTGAAATATGCTATATGAACTCTTTTTGAAATATGCTATATGAACTCTAATTTTTTTTTTTGTCTGCAAGAAACGTCACAACAAGAGCTACTGTGGTACATGAAGTTAATTTTAAGCATAATTTCTATTTTTTTTAACCTTTTAAATCCTGTCTTAATGCTTAATAATTGGTTGTACTGGTGCAACTCAGCATATATACTGTATAATGACTACAATAATCTCTTTCAAAAAAATAAAAATGAGTTTTTGGTACTCTGTTATACTGAGCACACTTAGTGAGTAAACCTTTATTCATAATCTCTTCTTTTTTTCTTTAGATTACCGAGACTCTTTTGAACTGGAACTTTTCAATAAATATTTTATAATTTTACTATACTATAATTGTACTCAGAGGATTCTTGATCACAGACCATTTATTGTTCAACATCTATAGCACTACAGCAGTATTTTGATTCAAAGTTTAGAATTAAAATGTGTTGATATTGTAAAACTTTCAATATCATTATCAGCATTTGGTTTGTGGGCTGATTTGTAATGTGTTCAGCTTGTGATATTTATTTTATGGAACAGTGTTAATGTGGACCTGAGGCTAAATATTTATAAAGCATTCTTAATAAAATACGGCTTCTGTGTTGTGACAGTATGTGAACATAATGGTGGCCTTCTAAGCTGCTCCAAATTAACGGCTGTAAATTGCATTGCATTTAATTATTTCCAGTGTTTTAAGAATTATATTTTTATGTAAAGACTATTTTTGGGGGCGGTTCTGTATATATGTAGTTTGTCCTTTCAGGAAAGTTATTGCATTTTGTATAAAGAACACTGCAAGTTGTCTTTCAAATAAAAATGTATAATTCCCATCATTTTCTAGTTCATAACTACCAACAATGCACATACACATATTTGATGTTTTATATAGCACCACTATAATATACTGCTACATGGGGCATAATGTAAATATGTTTCATTTTGAGATCGGTTTTCTGAAGAGTGGTTCTTAAATGATCATTTATCAGGAGAACAGGATGTACCATCCTGAGAACACAGTGTAACTGCAACTTCAAGTCTAAGCACATTGGGAGGTCATTTAAGTTTTCTATTGCTTGTAAGTCTGTGTCTGCCCTCTAGTAGGCAGTATGGAGTATCCCTTTCCCCACCAGCTCAGACTGCAGTCTGTTCTCCCCAGGGACATCACACATGTGACCATACTAACGCTGTCTATTACTAGAGCTCCAGCTGTCAACTTAGATGTCTGCACAGGCACTCTTGTTTCCAAATGTAAAATAACTTGCTATGTTCATCTCTTCAGACTGGAAAAGGACATTTTCCTCAATGACAATGTGCATTTTGCACTGGAAACAAAGTTTGAGGGCAGTTTCTTCAAGAGACAGTTTAATGTGTCACGTTTTGCTTTTTTCACAGCTTTTAAAGAGACCAGACAGACAGCTGGAAGCAAGTTTTGCAGCATTCACAGGGAGTGTGTCTGCTACACTTTATTGATTTATTATAATTTTCTGCTGTTGATATTAGACAGAAGACTGGAACACGGCAGTTTATCTCTAATAGCGCTGACTCACGCCATAGCCCATCGGCATCTCAGCATTAAAAGCCAGCGAGTCAGAGACTGAAGCATAGCGCCTTCTTCCCCACTTTGCTGAGAGATGCTGCTTTACTGCCCCACTGCTCTGTACTCAACTCTTACTTGTACACTACAGTCTCTCAGTCATCCGTCTAATACATGCCGCCTTAAAATGCTTCTCTGTTTGATGGACTTATCTGACATTCAGGGCAGCTTTGAGGCTGAGTCTCTCTTTTCTTTCTCTTATCGGTTGAGTATCTGTCTGATGCCGTGTTGGCACATCTGATTGGGTATGCAGACTCTGTACTGAGTATGCCAGCCTGTGACAGGGACTGCAATGCAGAGCTGCTCTCCTGGCACACAATTTGTCTGCCCTTAATGTAAATAATCCTGAGCACGGAGCTGATCATGGCAGAGACCGCTTCTGATGGATTATCTGTCTGCACGCGTTCGGGTTGGTGCATGCGGGGTGCACGCTCCCGTTCTTGTCTTTTCTTCATGTGGTGATGCTCAAATAAAAGTGAGCCATTGCACTCTCTCTCTCTTTCTGTCTTGCCTGTCTTTTGTCTCCATCGCACATGAACACGTTTACTCTCTGCAGGGCAGTTATCCGCATCAGGCTCTCTCTCTTTCTCTGTCTCTCTCGCTCAATCTCTCTCTCTCTCTCTCTCTCTCTCTCTCACTCTGTCCTTAAATGACTTTCCTTCAGTCTCACTCCCTCCCCCTCTCTCCCTAGTCTCTGTGTCTGTGCCTATAGCCTCTCTCCCCCTTTCTGTGACATACAGTAGATGGTGCATCGATTGCACATAGACGCTTGCTTTCCCTCTCGCTGGCTCAGTCCTGTGCGGGGAGGAAGAGGATGGATTGAGACGTATCTCTGATTCTCAAGGTTCCTTTCCTCATGCTGAGCTGCTGTGAGGAGCCTGCCTGCATTCTCTCTCTCATCTCGGACGATTCTGCTATAGAGGTCAGGTAGTGGCGGGGTGGAGAGGGCAGGTGGGTGGGTGTGTTTGTCGGTCACTTTTCAGCTTCTTTTGAATACTCCAGGCAAGCTTATGCTGAGTTGCCAAACATGCAGACTCTAGTAATGTTGGGGTGAAGAGAGCTGTTTACCAAGGGAGTTGCTGTGCAGCATTTCTGTCGCATTTTTCTGCTGTGTCTGCACCAGATAAACATTGTGTGACTTTTGAATCTAGTCATTTTCTGTTTGTTACCTCATCAAGCCGGTCCACCTTCATTTTGACTTTCTGCTGTCTTAGATGTCTGGTGAGAACATCCTGTCTTCTCCAGAGATCTGAAACGGGCATTATGTCTCAGCTCTTGCACATGGAGATTCCAAACTTCGGCAGCACTGTTCTGGACAGCCTGAATGAACAGCGGCTGCTGGGCCAGCACTGCGATGTGGCCATCATGGTCAACGGACAGGCCTTCAAGGCCCACCGTGCTGTTTTGGCGGCCAGCAGCCTCTACTTCCGTGATCTGTTCAGCGGTAGTGCCCAGACGCTCTTTGAGCTGCCCTCGTCTGTGGCCCCATCCTGCTTCCAGCAGATTCTGTCATTCTGCTACACGGGCCGGATGACGGTGAGTGCCAGCGATCAGCTGATGGTCATGTACACCGCAGGCTACCTTCAGATCCAGAACATCATAGAGCGAGGAATGGACCTCATGTTCAAGGTCAGCGCTCCATACTGTGACTCGCAGACATCTGCCACAGACGATCCCCCGAGCCCAAACAACAACAACTCCTCCCTGTTGCTAGGCGACCAACCAACAACTGTCCGCAAGATCAAGGAAGAGAAGCTGGAGACCCTGGTGTGTGCTCAGAATGGGGAGCTAAAGTACTCTGAGGAGGACAGGAGACCTAGGGGCAGATCTTCAAGGAATGGCACTCTTTTTTACACAAGTGGAGGCATAAACGGGGTCATACCTGTGATGCATGCTTACGAGCTCTCGACCCGAGATCATGCCAGTCCCGGTGCCTCTAGCCTCCCGACCACAGACAGCCCAACTTCACACCAAAATGAGGAGGAGGATTTTGAAGACGACTCGTACGAGAGCCTGACAAATGGGAAGATCTTTGGGGGCTTGTCCGGGATCTGTGGCAGTAAATGTCTTTTAGTGGACTTCTCTTTTCCTCCATTGCAGCTCAAAACACTACGGATTGATCCCTTTGAGTGTGATCTGTTTTGTCTCTTCCCAGTGAAAGAGAAGATGGAGGTGTCCTCCCTGCCTCTGTCCTTGGAGAACCGTTTCTGTGTGCTGTTAGGAGGAGACAGAGAGGCTCTGCCTGCCGGACTAATCAGCCAAATCGGCTACCGTTGCCACCCTGCTCTCTACACAGAGGGCAACCCTGGAGAGAGACTGGAGCTGATTGCAGGTGAGGCCTGAATAATAGCAGCCTGTCTGAAACTCCATGTCCATCTGAATTATTTATCAGTTCAGACTGAGTCATTTGAGTCACTGATTCAGAGCTAAGGTCTCCTTGTTTCTCTGTTGGTGCTGTGGAAGGATCTGGTGTCTTCATGACTCGTGGGCAGCTGATGAACTGTCACCTCTGTGCTGGGGTCAAACACAAAGTCCTGCTGAGACGCCTCCTAGCTGCTTTTTTTGACAGGTCTAAAACATTACAAATTTGTAACAAGCATGCATGTGTTTCTATAGAATGTCTGAAATACTAAGAGCTCAGTTCTACAGTAAAAGTAGCCAAGCAGAGATGGAGTCAGTGTTCTAACATTCAAATGTTTCAGTATATTGTGTTTGATAACAATAAGGACTGCATGGTGTTTTGGAAAAATATTGTGTGTGTGCCCTCCAGTGGTTGACTATGGTATTTTGACTGCAGGAACACACTGGCTGACAGCTGTGGGACTGGAATACGTTCCTCAAATTGTGATCCGAATCGCAAACCACTGGACAGTCGCATACTCAACACAGTGAAACGTGAGTGACCCTTTGCTATGCTGTTACAACAAGCAAAATTTACTCTATTTATGTTACTGGTCTTAGTGGGCATGATTGCTTGGTTAACTTTTTTTTTAATTTGGCTTTAAAATCTTTCATTAAAACTTTCCTTGCCTCCAATTTCCACTTTTCATGATCCAATCAGTTCCACCTTACCAACTTTTCTCCTGTTTGATTTGTAATATGTTACAATATGGATGTGAAATATGTTAAATATTGACTTGAAGCATTAATATTCCTTTTTTCTCTCTGTTTTATCATTAGTCTACTGTCAGAACTTTGCCCCTAACTTCAAAGAAAGTGAGATGAATGTGATCGCCGCAGACATGTGCACCAATGCCCGGAGAGTTCGCAAGCGCTGGCTCCCCAAGATCAAGTCCATGCTTCCAGAGGCAATCGAAGTGTACAGGGGGACTGCGGTCCTGAGCCAGGTGGAAGGAGCTACCCAGCCAGGCAGTGGCTTTCCCTTTGAGTCAGAGTTCAAACACCTGGCAGCGTCAAATCTGACTCTGGAGCAGCATCTCTATGGAGACTGCAGAGAGACACTGAGGAATGGCTCTCACTTCAATATAGAAGAGAGGTCCCAAAAAGGTAAAGAAGTCAAGACTGAGCCAAGCCGAGCCAAAGAGTCAGACAACCTGCAGGAAGTTGAAAAGCTTCCGGAAAGTCCAGAGAGGGCAGCCAGTGTGCTTGCCCTCAACCCTGCCAGCAAGAAAGGGGAAAAAGAGCGTGCAACCAGCAGCCCCATATCACAGAGAGAGGAACAGAACAGACAGAGACCACTAAAAGACGATCAGTGACTTCTTCCATTTCATCATTTCATACTATTAAAAACTGGCCTGCAGCTTCTCACACCAAAAAGGATCAATATCAGAAGGCAAATCTCCCATGCCAATGAACATCACATTAAAGCTGCATGATCATGGGAACTGGACATATAACATTTTTTCCAGGATAGACTGAAAAACATCTGCATTAAATTTAGTTGTGATTACAAGTTTACCTACCCCTTGCAGAATCTACAATTTTTTTTTTTAAATAAGAATGGATCATAATCTCATTTTAGTTACTTACCTTATGAAGCTATTTGAGAGATATTTACATTTATTCTACGAGACAAAATAATTACATTTAACTGATCCTTTTCAAAAGTTTACATACCCTTGGATTTTAATATCATATAATGCCTCCTCAAGCATCAGTGACTGTTTGTAGGTCTTTTGTAATAGTTGTGCATGAGTTTCTGGTTTGTCCGGAGTAGTGAAGCTGTTTTTGACAAAACCTCCAGGTCATGTAAGTTATTTGGTTTCCCAGCATGCTCTGCACATTTGAGTTCTTCCCTACAGTGGCTATATAATGCTGATATCCAGTTTTGCTGCTCTGGATAATTGAGGGACTCGTACAAAACTGTGATGCTTGAGGCAACTCACAATATTAAGAATCAAATGTAAATAAATGTCTGATTAGGATTTTTGTGTAATTAATTTTTTCTTGCGAAATGTATGCAAATATCTGTTTTGCAGCTTCTTCAGGACAGTACTGAATTACTAAAAAAAACATTTTACAAAAAACACATTTTATTATCTTATTTTTAAAAAAATACTAAATGTTTTACTGATTCCCCAAGGGTTATGCAAACATCTGAGCACGAC
The DNA here is from genome assembly GCF_001515605.1 of Sinocyclocheilus anshuiensis. NCBI lineage: Eukaryota > Metazoa > Chordata > Actinopteri > Cypriniformes > Cyprinidae > Sinocyclocheilus > Sinocyclocheilus anshuiensis. The sequence continues at coordinate 92,723 of NW_015555723.1, forward strand.
TTACTAAGAAATTGTAAGGATCTTTAATGAAGCCACTTAGCATACGTAAATACCGGCAAATATACAAGTCCAGTATTAAGGCAATCTGCAGTCTGTTTTTTTATGAATGCATGTGATGCATAAGCTCTGGCATTTCTGACTAAATGCTTTTGCCAATTACAGAAACAAATGGATCATGGACTTCTGCATGGCAAAAACAAGTGAAGGACAAAGGCTCTCCTTAATATAACACAACTTACATGCTTCAGAAATCAACTATACTGCTTTGACTCCAGCAGGACAGTGGGGTTGCTATGTACAAAGCTGACTGTGGGACTGCAGCGTTCAGTACAGTATGGGAAGCTGAACAGAGAACAACAGTTCTCTAGAGAGCAGCCTGGACTCTCAGTTTTCCCTCTCAAGCTTTTTAATCCTACTCTTGTTCTCAAGCTGCTGTATAGTAAATGCTTGCCGTTTTTTTTGCATATCAGCTGGTCTGGACATTTGAAACGTGATTGTATGATTGTTTTTGGAAGCGAAATAAAGGAAAGGATTATTTTGAGGGATAATTAGGTTATGCCTATTATTGTTTGTTAAAAAGGACTTTTGCTTGATTACAATGAAATTGATTTAACATGGCTGGAACGAGAAAACATTAGCACAGTTTTACTTGAATGCAGAAAATACAATACATGTGAAATGTCTCAATAAGGTCTAGATCAGGGATGGACAACTTTGGTTCTGGAGGGCCACTGTCCTGCATAGTTTAGCTCCAACCCTAATCAAACACACCTGCCTGTAGCTTTCTAGTGATCTTAAGCAGAGATTGTCTTACTATTTGGAGATGAGAGGGTCTGTATTACTTACTATTGGAGAAAGCATAACGGTCAACTTGGATTACGTTTGCCTCAATAACCAATCACATTTCAGCCTTGACGTCATTGAATTTCATTTGTGCGACACTCAATCGCCGTTTACGGATACTATAGGAATAAATGAGAACTGCCGTAAGCTGAATCCCACCTGTCGCAAAAAGTCCGTAACTTCTATTATAAAACGGTATTTTTTTTTTCCGGTGTAAACTCTAAAAATAGTTCAATCCAAAATTATTGTTTAGTGTAAAACATGTTGAAGATTAGCCGATAGGCTGTCAATTCATTAAATGATAAGCTGTTTCCTCACAAAAGGAAAGACCTCCTTTGTCTTGAAGACCTTGATTAGCTTGTTCAGGTGTGATTGATTAGGGTTGGAGCTAAACTCTACAGTGGCCCTCCAGGACCGAAGTTGCCCATCCCTGGTCTGGATGAACAGAGATAGTTACAGAATTCATTATCGTTAATAGGATTATCATTTTCTTATCTAACATCTCATTTGCCTACCTGCATTACTCAAATATCTCAAACTGAATTTTGTTCAAGTCATACAGGCAGATTTTCTTCTTTAAATACATGGATGGATCTCTGCATCTGTTCCCCCAACAGGCAGTTTTGTCTCCTTTACCCTGCAAAAGAAAAACATTGTTCATTTTCCAGATATCATTGACTATGTTCTTTGAATTATTAAACACTTCTTTTTAAAACTACTAAGCTGGAACAGATTCAGCAGCTGTCCAGAAAGTAACCTGCGATTTGGGCGAGGTAAACAGCATATTGTGGCATGTGTGGTGATTTTGTGATGGTTTTTAGATAGCACATCCTGATCCTCTTCCAGATGCCTCCAGATGTTGCAGAAATCACGAGCAGCACAATATTTCTCAGTTTTTCAGTTGCTTGTTCTCCAGCCGTAAGAGATTCCAAATAAAACGTATGGTTGAACAGAAAGAAACGATTAAGGAAGTGAATACATCAAATAATAAATACTCTGCTAAATAGTCAAATAAACTCTAAAAAGATGTTTCCTTCACTGAAAACTATTTTCACTGCTAGCAAATTTTAAAATTAATTACAATGAAAAAGTAACTAACACATTTAATTCAATGTGATGCTTTGAAGTAGAAAGACTGAATTAGTATTTTCTTGTCAAATATAGTAAAAAAAAAAAACTGAAAAATCTTTACAGTATAAAAACAAATTGCTCAAAGTACAATATAATCCTGAATATTTCTTCTGTGTCACCGGCTCTCTAAACTTAAATTATAGCAAAATGTAATTTGCGCTGATCATCCTGGATTACAAGTTTACCTACCTGCTGTCTTGCTGCTTAGAGTGTGTGACTGAAATCTAACCTGAGGACTTCCAGTGGTGCCAGCAGGGCACTTGCTGTGGCAGCTGCAGCTGAATTCTTCATCTGAGCCAGGAGGATATTTATAGCCCAGGAGACCCGCAACAGCACATCCGCCAGCATGGCTGCATAGTAGTATGACTGAAAGAGCACATCTCTCAATATTAAAGATGTTGATGTTGTGGGTCAGTTGCGGGTCCGTTTGACCCTTTATAGCCTGCTTTCACTGTCACGGTCACCACACAGACTAAATCACAAACAACAAATTGTGTCTTTTGAGCTGTGATTTGTCATGTATGGTCAATTTACCAAATAATACCTATGCTGGATCTTAAATGTTGACAGCACAGAAGGGTACACTGGTATCTCTACTACTAAACGTTTTTCTAACCCAGATTGTGGGCTGATATTGTCTGTTGCATGAATACATTTTTTACTTTTGAGAATTAATATCCAATTTCTGTACAATGTGGGTCAGATAGACATTTATGGGTATGTGCATAGGAAAAGTTCACAAAAAAAATGTGTAAAAGGTCAATTTTACTTACTCAATCCAAAAACATTTATTTCTTTTGTGGGAAAAAATTTTGAATTTTTAAATGATATCCTGGTTAAGAGGGTTGCCAAATCTGTGTAACAAAACACAGCCCAATGAGCAATTAAACTAGCCCAGAAACTAGCCTAAATAGCAACACTTCAAATATGCCATGCACTCTTATAGCTAAAATATATATTTTACTGTCACTGTTATACCTGAAAATCACTGTATAGTAGTAATCATACACAGACTGTTTTCATAAATAAATAACATCTTGGGGGAGGTAGTAATCCTTTATGTTTTAACTATTTGAAAATGAATATTAACAGTTCACAATATAAAATTAGCATTTCAAGATATCAATCGACAGAAAATGCTTCCATAGATAACATTATATTTTTTTATACTAGCAATAATTGTGGAGAGACCTGCCAATTTGTTACCATGTAAATGAAAACAGCTGCACACAGGTTCCTTCTCAATGCCGCTCCCTCACAAAATTCTCCTCACTCTTTCTCATCATCTAGCACAGTTTTATTATTGTTACAATATGAATATGGTAGAGTAAACTATTTTAATACAAGCATTTCTGTCAAATATAATTTATGCAATGTGTCAAACCTTTAACCACAGACTTGGAAACCTTGACTGTAAAGCTGTAAAATTAAATAAATATCTAAATAAATATTCCAAGTATTCCGAAGCTATACAATAGTTTTGTGTGAGGATAACACCAAAAGTTTGAGGTGAACCACTCCTTTAATATACCATATAATGTTAACAAAGACAATCTCCAGATCAACCAAAAAACTGTTAATAAAAACCATAAAAAGATAAGTGTTACAAACGTATACTAACTTTTACCTGTTGGGAGAACACCAACTCGTCTTTTAGCAGGCCATTTCCCTGAAGTTATCCCCAGTCCATCCTTAAATCCCAGCTCACTGTAACTAGAACACCTGTACAGGTAGCCATGGCCCATATATACAGGCAGTGTTGGGGAGTAACTACACTGAACAAAATTATAAACGCAACACTTTTGTTTTTGCCCCCATTTTTCATGAGCTGAACTCAAAGATCTGAGACTTTTTCTATGTACACAAAAGGCCTATTTCTCTCAAATATTGTTCACAAATCAAAGGGGTTACATTTGAATATTTACACACATCCACATACAGATTTATTTGAATTATTTCCCAAATTGAACTGCTACTCTAAAATATGAAGCATACAGCCCTATGCAGGGGCGCCGCTAGCAATTTTGGGTCCTATGAAAGAATATGAGGTTGGGCCCCCTACCGCACCAAACATATACTATATTGCCCAAAGTATTGGGTGCCTTTTTCTGTTCTAAAGAAAGGGGTGTCCCAATACATCTGTCCATATGTATGTACAAGTCACAGGTGTTTGGTGTGTTTTTGCCTCAAGGTCTTCATTTAAAGTCACACCAGAGGTGTTCAGCTGGGATTAGGACTTGGCTTTCTGCAGACCAATCAAGTTCTTCCACACTGACTAAATCAATCTTTTTTTTTTTTTTTTTAACCTTGCCTTATACACAGAGGCATTGTTGTGTTAGAATAGAAAATGGTCCTGTTCAAACTATTGGTATAAAATTAGAAGCACACAATTCCCTAGAATAGCATTATAGAGGTGTTCAGCTGGGATTAGGACTTGGCTTTCTGCAGACCAGTCAAGTTCTTCCACACTGACTGAATCAATCTATTTTTTTCTTTTTGTTTTTTTTTTAACCTTGCCTTATATACTGGCATTGTTTTGTTAGAATAGAAAATGGTCCTGTTCAAACTATTGGTATACAATTAGAAGCACACAATTCCCCAGAATATCATTATATGCTTAAACATTACGATATGTACTCGTGGAAATTACTAAAGTAGTCAAACCTGTTCATTAGAAGGGGGTGTCCCTATACTTTTGGCAATATAGTGTACAAGCCAGCCTAGCTATTCAAAATCTTTGTCTGCAATTTAATAATATTGACCTATTACTTTTGCTATTGCTTTTGACCATTAGGTATCAGTAACATAATT
>NW_015555723.1:97764-98309 GCF_001515605.1 Sinocyclocheilus anshuiensis
ACACAATTCCCTAGAATATCATTATATGCTTAAACATTAAGATTTGTACTCATGGAAATGACTAAAGTAGTCAAACCTGTTCATTAAGGGGGTGTCCCAATATGTTTGGCAATATAGTGTACAAGCCAGCCTAGCTATTCAAAATCTTTGTCTGCAATTTAATAATACTGACCTATTACTTTTATGCTTGTATTACTTTTGACCATTAAGTATCAGTATTATACTTAATGGTATTAGTATTAGTATCAGTAGCATAATTCATTCAGAACCTGTTTTATGGACATAGACTTTCTGTACCACACTATTCTGCTGATATGGAATTAGTTTGACTACGTATTGTAAATGTATTCCTTGTTTGCTAGCTACCTAACACTAAAAATGTTCTACATTATGAACCTTAACCCAAAAACCTTTAGCTTCATACACTGTGGATAATTGTGACCCTGCCGGTAGAAACCCAACCTGCTGCTGCTCTATGTAATCAGAGTGTGAATTTGTAGATTTTCTATAGCAAAACTAAAATGTGTTTAAAAGTGCGACTGACC
>NW_015555723.1:98540-110137 GCF_001515605.1 Sinocyclocheilus anshuiensis
ACTACTTAATCAGTTATATTAATAGAAATGCTTCACTGGGGCAAACAAAAAAATCCTAAAATAATAAATAGGATACCCCATAGCAGCATTTCCAGCAGTATCCAACATTTCTCAATCATGATCTTACTCCGCTAAATGTGACTGTATTGTAAATGTATTCCTTGTTTGCTAGCTACCTAACACTAAAAATGTTCTACATTATGAACCTTAACCCAAAAACCTTTAGCTTCATACACTGTGTAGAATTGTGACCCTGCCTGTGGAAACCCAACTAAAGTATTTTAGTTTTTTTTAAACAGTGGATGAGTAATTCACTCCTTGATTTGCTTAATAAAAGCCTCCTTTGAGATCGTTTTGACAGACATGTTTATTGTGTATTATTTTCAATGTGTTTGTTGCTAAATTTAGTGTGGCAAACGGTGGCAAAATAATTCGCGTGCAGTGTATCTGGTTGCCATGACAACCTCGCACGCTTCCTGCTGCTGCTCTATGTAATCAGAGTATGAATTTGCAGATTTTCTATAGGAAAACTAAAATGTGTTTAAAAGTGTGACTGACCGAATCGTCCGGCTCGATTTGCCCCCCCTCGAACTCAAAGACATCTCTAATTTGACAGTTTACCATTTGATCTCACTCAGACTCTAGGCTACTGTAGGACGGGACGAAACCATGCAGTGAATGGGGGGAGATAATCTTGCTGGAAATGCAGAAATAAGCCGTATTTTTGTTTTGTTTGGTAGATACATTTATAATTTCTTATTACATTACTACTACTACTACTGTTACTACTAATAAAACAGATCTCTGGGGGCCCCAAAAGTGCGTGGGCCCTTAGAATCCTTCTTAATCCTTCATTTAACACTTTCAAGACAATTGGATATGTTACCTACTTAGAACATAACCACTAACAAATAGATACAGAGGGATGTGACGTACATACCATTCTATCATAATTATATTTTTCCATGCATAGTATATGGGTTATTAAGAGGGAGTAGCCAACCTGATAAATATTATATGCCACTGTTATAATTTGTTTACAGTTGCCTAAGGAGAAATGGAGGAAATGAAAGACTTTACTAACCCCTGAAAGCTATAGTGGTAAGTAAAGCCAATCCGAAACATTATCCACACTTTGACTTTCTTTGCACAGAATAAAGAAGATTATAATGTAGCTTCAAATATGAAGTGAATAAATAAATGTATCTTTTTCCATAAAATTCTGATTACACTGGCTTCAGTGGTCATATAGGACTTCAACATCATGATGGAGGATGTAGATTATTTTATGCCTCTGTAAATTAATTCTGCATTAACTAGTATTAAGCCTAAGTTTTAAAAAGCATAGGAAAGTACAATAAAGGCAAGTGATTAATATCCAGACAATACAAGTTTGTAAAACATGCTAAATAATAATTAAATATGATCAAATTATCAAATTTAATGCGAGTGATTGCTGATAATTCAGCTTTGCCATCACAGAAATAAATTACATTTTAAAACACATATTAAAATGGTAAAGTTATTTGTCAACAAATAAATGCAGAGATTTATATGTTAAAAAAGAGCACCTGGTATTTCTGCAGAAAGGCCAAGCTCAGGTATAGTTCACCAACTGCCATTTTGATTAGTTTTAGACTGGTGCTTCTTCTTTTGGTAGGTGGGAAAACACAGACGACACGATTATCTCCTTGAACTTTGGATCCAGAAACTTCCTGAGCTACGATCCCAAAAGTTGCCAATCTGTTGTGAGCTTCTGATAGTTTCTCTACAAAAAAGAAACAGGCAGTAGTGTGAATATTCATGCACATGTATTGTAAATGATCCACACAGTACATTAGAGTTGTACCTGAATAGAAGAGGTTCACCTTGTTCAGCTCTTCCTCACAGCTTTTGAGGAACTCCTCTGTCATAGACCTTTGACTGTTTCCTATAAAGTGTTTCATTATTACTGATGGATGAATGAAAATAATGGTATTCACTTACTCCCTGCATACAGCCATTCACATCTCAATCCTTTCCCTTATGAAGCATTCAACTTTGCAAAGTTATCAATGATTCATTTGACCTGCTTCACCTTCGATATTGTGAGGATACCTGCCATAGAAAGTCGAAATCTAAATCATGAATTTAATTTCAAAGGGAATAATTTATGAGATTATACTGCTGCATATGACAGTCATAAATATGCCTTGGCAGCATTCATTTTTTTAACTAATTTTAACATCGCAAGAATCATGCAAATACACAAATGGCTAAGAATGATTATTTTAATAGTGGAATACTGTCACATAACTAAAATTCAATGGTGAAAACGACCCAACATGCTTATGCTCTTACCATAACAAGTGAGGTTTAGCCTATCTTCCTTGTTCAGCAGAGATTTCAGGGTCTGAAAAACAACATGCTGTCCTTTAGTTGGTTAAGTAATCATGTCAAGTTGCATGTAACTATAAGCGTCTATAAAAGCCTGAAAGGTTAAAAGGGTAAAGAATGAATCCAAAAACAAGAACTCAAACTCACCTCATATCTTATATATTGCTTTTTCCATTCAGGAATCATTTGTAAAGTTGGTTGGTCAGAAAATGTGAGAGTGTTCTCCAGTGTTTCTCAGGTGTGTGTGTGTGTCTGTCTCATAACAATAGAAAGTATGAGACATGGAGGGAGGGGCAGTCACAGTGCAAGAGCACAAAGAATCACTAAACTCATGTATAATTCAGAGGGTCATCAAAGCAGTTAAGCACACTTCTAACACAGTTCTATATTATGATTGTTCGAAGCATCTTATTTGAAACATACATATGTCTTTGTTTTGTTTTGTGAACACTTGGGTTCAAAAACAAAAATTAAAACAGACAAGAAATGCCTGGGATCTAACCTGGCAATAAACCTGTTTTAGGATTTTGAAAAATGTATTACAAAAAATTATGAAGACTGTTTATACAGATGGTCAGATGTTTTTTCCACTGAACCTCAAAATGCTCTTCGGATCATCTCAAATTATGCTGGAGATTTTGGTCGTCGGATTTTACACATAATTAAGGAGTTCATGCAGCATCAGTGCTGCTGTTATTAAAGCAAATCGTGCTCAAATTACAATTTGTAATTAACTGTAATTAAATTATTAAATGCATAGAATCATTTTCAACGTTGGTTTTAGACTTTCGGACCCAGCTGCATATGAATGTCCCATTGCAATCTATAATTATCAGAAAATGTACTGTAAAATAGTGAGGTAAGGAATTTTAATTTTTAAAGGCAGTAACTTGATAAATTGTTCTCATTCAGATATTTACATCAAAATGAAAACTTGATTTCTTACAGGTACAAGTGCAATGTTCCCTCTATTTTTTTTTCTTGCTGAGCAAAATTTTTCTCTATTGGGCGGACATTTCGGCCACCTGAGCAAAAACATTCTTTATACCAGGCCTGTACAGCGCGCACACAAAAAAAGTGAAATATTATTGCAATTTAAAATAAAAGTTTTCTATTTTAATATTCTTTAAAATATAATTTATTCCTATGAAGCAAAGCAATGTTCAGCATCATTACTCCAGTCTTCAGTGTCACATGATCCTTCAGAAATCATTCTAATATGCTGATTTATAATCAATGTTGGAAACAGTTGTGCTGCTTAATATTTTTTTGGGACCTGTGATATTTTTTCAGGATTATTTCATAAATAAAAAGTTAAAAAGAACAGTGTTTATTCTAAATAGAAATTTTGTTTTACAATACTATTCAGAAGTTTGTGGTCAATAATTTTTTTTCTTTTTTTAAAGAAATTAATACTTTTATTTCATGTGTTAAATGGATAAAAAGTGATAGTAAAGACTTATATTTTTAGAAAAGATTTCTATTTTGAATAAATGCTGTTCTTTTTAACTTTTTATTAATCAAAGAAAAAAGTATCACAGGTTCCAAAAAATATTATAATAAAATAATATTAAGCAGCACAACCGTCTCAACACTGATAATAAATCAGCATATTAGAATGATTTCTGAAGGATCATGTGACACTGAAGACTGGAGTAATGATGCTGAAAATTCAGCTTTGCTTCACGGGAATAAATTATATTTTAAAGTATATTAAAATAGGAAACCAATATTAGAAATTGCAAAAATGTTTCACAATATTAGTTTTTTTTTTTTTTGTTTGTTTTCGATCAAATAAATACATCCTTGATGAGCATAAGAGACTCCATTAAAAAACAAGGTCAATTATTTATTAGGTTTATAATATAGGCCTAACATAATATAATATCAAAACAAACGGAAGCATTTATAAACTGAGATCTGTAAGTTAAATATTTAAAAAAAAAAAAACGTGAACGTGAATTCTTCTATAGCTATCTAAACATCCCTATGAAGTACAGTTTGCACAATACACCTGTGTGACTGTCTCTGAGTTTTGTTACCGTTCTGTGTCCATCATCCGCTATTTCCAGCACTTAATCAAGCCACTCTTCTTTAATACATGATGACGTTTTATTTCACATGTCATTGCGTTGCGTGGGCTCTCGATTTGAGCTATTTCGTCCGCAACCATAAATATTCGGTTTCTACAACGACTCATTTGGCGCACATCATTCTTTCTATGAAACCTGTAAACCGCATTCACCGGTGCTAACTCTATAGCGATAGCAATTCTGACTTTTTTTTCTCAGAATTGCATGATATAAACTCGCAATTGCAAGTTAAAGTCCAATTTTAGGGGAGGGGGGGAGACTTATATGTTCTCATAATTGCGAGTTTATATCTCACAATTCTGAGAAAAAAAGTCAAATTGCGAGAAAAAAAGTCAGAATTGTGAGTTTATATCGCAATTCTTATTTTTTTTTCTCAGAATTGTGAGATATAAACTTGCAATTGCAAGTTAAAGTCCAATTTTGAGATTCAGATGGGCTACCTGTTTTGTTTTTTTATGGTATATCAAAAAGTGTATATTTTTTTTTATGTGATTGTTGGTACATTTTACCAGTTTTTACCATACTTTCAAAACAAAAATTAAAATAGGAAAAATATGCAATATGAAAATAATTGAATACAAAATGTGTTTTACTGAGAAAAAACAAGATTTGGTTTTTAAAAAGCTTTTTTCCAAAAGGTAGGCTACATCTGGAAAAAGGGGGGTCGTTTTATAATCAGATTCGTGTTATATTCGGGCCAATACGGTATATTCTCATAATTGCGAGTTTATATCTCACAATTCTGAGAAAAAAAGTCAGAATTGCGAGAAAAAAAGGCAGAATTGCACGCAATTCTGAGAAATAAAGTCAGAATTGCGTGATACAAACTCGTAATTCTGACTTTTTTTCTCAGAATTGCGAGTTTATATCTCTCAATTATGACTTCTTTTCTCTGAATTGGTGATACAAACTCGCAATTCTGAGAAATAAAGTCAGAATTGCGTGTTTGTATCACGCAATTCTGAGAATTAAAGTCAGAATTGCGTGTTTGTATCACGCAATTCTGAGAATTAAAGTCAGAATTGCGTGTTTGTATCACGCAATTCTGAGAATTAAAGTCAGAATTGCGTGTTTGTATCACGCAATTCTGAGAATTAAAGTCAGAATTGCGTGTTTGTATCACGCAATTCTGAGAATTAAAGTCAGAATTGCGTGTTTGTATCACGCAATTCTGAGAATTAAAGTCAGAATTGCGTGTTTGTATCACGCAATTCTGAGAATTAAAGTCAGAATTGCGTGTTTGTATCACGCAATTCTGAGAATTAAAGTCAGAATTGCGTGTTTGTATCACGCAATTCTGAGAATTAAAGTCAGAATTGCGTGTTTGTATCACGCAATTCTGAGAATTAAAGTCAGAATTGCGAGTTTGTATCACGCAATTCTGAAAAAAAAAGTCAGAATTACGAGTTCTTATCACGCAATTCTGAGAAAAAAAGTCAGAATTACGAGTTTGTATCACGCAATTCTGAGAAAAAAAGTCAGAATTACAAGTTTATATCACGCAATTCTGAGAAAAAAAAGTCAGAATTACGAGTTTGTATCACGCAATTCTGAGAAAAAAAGTCAGAATTGCGAGTTTGTATCACGCAATTCTGAGAAAAAAAGTCAGAATTATGAGTTTGTATCAGCAATTCTGAGAAAAAAAGTCAGAATTGCGAGTTTGTATCACGCAATTCTGAGAAAAAAAGTCAGATTTACGAGTTTGTATCACGCAATTCTGAGAAAAAAAAGTCAGAATTGTGAGATAAAAAGTCGCAATTACCTCTTTTATTTTTTATTCAGTGGCGGAAACGGGCTTCCATACTTTCCCCAACTCATTTGCGTCACATTATTTCTTCTGCTTCTGCGCGCTGCTTAGAGGGAACATTGTACAAGTGTCTTTTGTTGTTTCTGTAAGACGTTATCAGTACATATATATGCCTATAAATCTTGGGGGAACTTCTTAAAGTTGGCATGTAATTAAAAACCTCCCTATCCATTTTCTACCTTTGTAAATTAAACTAGTCACTGATTCATTGTTATTTACAGTAAAATTACTAAACAAAGTGATAAATAAGGATGTCCAGGGAGACTCTGCAGATACAAGACTTTTGAGATTTAAATGAATTCATAGGAGTACAAAATAGGACAACTTGGAGTATTTTAGAATCAGGTCATGTGGTCCCTGTTGAGAGGACGCTCTCAAACAAAGAACAAAGTTTGTGTGATTCAGATACAATTATTGGTCATAGTTATCAATTAAATCTGTTCAAATGCTGTTGTGAAGCAATTTTACTTGTATGATCATTTTAGATCTTATTTAAACTGACAAAGTCGGTATTGAGCTGTCTGCTCTTTAGTGAAGCTTTAATTTTCAAAATTGTGATACAAAACTAAAAAAAAAAAAAACACAGGAAAGTGTATTTATTTTTACACACTGATTTTATTGTAGAGTTTCCACCTTATCTCCATGTCTAAAAAAGAGATGAAGTACCTGAAACACAACTTGTGCACCTGAAAAGCTGCCTCTTAAAACATGAGAAGACAACTAAATTATTCACAGTTCTAGACCAGGGAACATCCTGTAAGATGCCACGGACACAAGTGTCGTTTGCAAACGTGTTTCCTGTAACTGCACAAAATAAAAGGCAACATTTGTTTGTAAAACATTGGCCACACCATAGTAAAAAATAAATATACCTCCATTATACATTTAATAATCAGCTCATACTGTGTGAACAAACTATTTCAGTTTAGTTTAGAATAATAGGTTTCATAAGGCCACATTTCAGTTCATAGTCAGTCAAGTATGCAAAGGACACACAGTTTTGTCTTACAAATTACAAATATTCAAATATTAAAAATATTTCAAAACAAAACAGTACACAATATGATAAATGTGTGCCCTTAAAGGGACAGTCCATCCCAAAATGAAATTTCTGTCATCATTTATTTCCTCAAGTCATTCCAAACCTGAATGATTTTCTTTCTTCTGTGGAACACAAAGATATTTTGAAGAATGTTGCTATCCAAATGATTTCAGCTTTAACTGACTTTATCCACAGTATGGATAAAAAACATACTATGGAGGTCAATGGGACTCAAAACTGGGTGGTTACGAACATTCTTCAGAATATCTTCTTCTGTCCACAGAAGAAAATCATACAGGTTTGGAATGACTTGAGGTTGAGTAAATGATGAGAGAATTTTAATTTTTAGGTGGACTATCTTTTCAAACAGCCTATCAACCATCAATAAATACACAAATAATACATTTGTTCTTTTAAAACTTTAAATCAGTAACCCTGTTGATCATTCTCATACTCACTCCATGCCATTCTTCATTTAACTGAGCATTATTGAATCATTTCAGTTCAAGCTGGAAGTAAATATCCTTCATTGGAACAATATTTTGGGGGTATGACCACAATGGGCTCCCCATTTCTAGGCTGCCACATTAGAACCTGTGCATCATTGGCATTAGGCTTAAGCAAGGCGTTTGTTGGGATAGGTTCATTTCTGACCAGGACTTGAGGCTGTTCCTGGATCAGTGGCTCCACAACTGTGGCTCTTTGACCCAGAGGCTTCATTGGATCCACTTTAATGCAGAGCTGCATCCTCCAGCGGATGGTTCGGAGTAGCACCATCTCAGCTGTGGTTTCGTTCATGGCCACGAGCCATGTGGTGAAGTGTTGGTCCCTCTGGATGGAGCTCAGGAGAGTGGGACTGCTGGTGGTGCCCACTGGGACACTCCACGTCACACTTGGGCAGAAGTTGTCATTCATGCAGGTGGTGAGTTTGGTGCTCTTCTTAGTGGGACCCACCATCATGTACATCTCAGTGGTGCAGCCGTACCAGGGGTAATTCACACCATCTGAATCACTAATGGCCCGGATCTGCCCACATTTCAGCTCTGGGAGCTCCCAGCTGGATCTAAAGAGGAAAGATGAAACTTATTTCTCAGATGTTGTTATTATAATGAAGTGAGTTAATACACTCTTGCATCAGAGATGTACCCTAAATATTTACGCTAATTTATGGTATTTTTTTATATTTGGAGAAATTTAGCATGACATCATTTGCTCTCCAATGGATCCTCTGCAGTGAATGGGTGCCATCATAATGACAGTTCAAACAGCTGATAAAAGCACCAAAATAATCCACAAGTAATTCACACAACTCCAGTCCATCAATTAACATCTTGTAAAGGGAAAATCTGCATGTTTGTAATAATAATAATAAAAAAAATCAACACATTTTTATTTCTATTCCATTGAGTCCTCTGTCTATAATATTGCTTTCTCCAGTGATGCTTTTATCAGCTGTGTTCCGACGGCACCCATTCAAAGCAGAGGATCCATTGGAGAGCAAATGACGTAATGCTAAATTTCTCCAAATCTGTTCTGATGAAGAAACAAACTCATTTACAGGGGATGGCTTGAGCGTGAGTACATTTTCATTTTTGGGTGAACTATTCCTTTAAAAGTAAAACACTAAGAAATTTGTGTGTTAAAGTTTCAAATCAAGAAAGTTATAAGGACTAAATAAGATCTTCTTAATTAACAACCCTGTAGTTTCCTAGAGAATGAATGTTAATGTCATCTAAAATGTGAATAGATAATCTTGGTAGAAATAAAGACTTGGCTAGTTTTCTCAGGACTGACGCTGGTAAAGGACAAGCCTTTTGTCCTGTTAGGGGTGTGTTCAGCTTTTCTGCTTTTGAGGAAACAATCTCAGGAAATTGCACCATAAACATCACTAACATCCTGAAAATTTGTTTTACATAGTTCCTCAGCACCATCATGCCACCTAAATTACACCGAGTTCGTTCAGTTCATTTTTACAATATTTCAATGGTATTTTACTGCCCTGTAAACCAAATGACAGAAGGCAGCTAGTGGGGTGAAAGGTGGGAATGATTTTGGTAGAGATAACCATATCTTTTTTTTTTCTCATAACGGATATGCAGAACTGTGTTATTGTTTTATTTATTATTATTATTACTTTTATGCAAAATAGTTTTGCAGTTTAGGTGCAAATTTATTCTAATTTTTGTTTTGATTTTTAAGCTACACTTTTTTTCACTTGAGAATGAGTGCTTGTTAGTTATAAAGTTAATTTTTAAATAACAGTTAAGAGTTTTATCCAAACAAAACATTAAATAACGTATTTTACCAATGAATATTGTTGGGTGCAAATCTTTAGAGACCCATAATGTGTGCCATTTATGGGTTCACTTAAAAATAAAGGTTCCCAAAGAGGGTTTTGTAGCAATGCAATAGAAGGACCATTTTGGGTTCCACAAAGGAAGCTTTCTGTGAATTTTTCTTGTGAAGAATATTATAATAATATGAAGAACACTTTTTCACTATAAAGAAACTTTTGTGCAGTGGAAGGTTCCATTGATGCTAAAGGTTCTTCATGGAAACATAGATGCCAATAATAAACCTTTATTTTAAAAAGTGTTAATGGTAATCGGAGTATCAACCTCTATAGATTCTCAGGGCCCATAGCAATTTCCACATGTTATTTTTAAAAAGGTAGGGACTCAAAACAATAAAGTATTCAGTAGTTAGGCATGTCTATTCATACAATGAACACACTTACACTCCTTCATTCCCATATATATTGAAGAAATCCATTTGATTGCAAGCCTGGATCCAGCCAACGGTCCAGATATCTTTGCAAAGCATGGGTGGCACCTGCACCTGAGCTGATGCCCTGAAGTAAGGCGTACGGTATCGCAGAACCACATTAGATGACTCATCGATGACAGTCGGACTAGGATCAATGGAGGCTTGCAGTTCCAGGACTGTGATGTTCTCATGAAAACTTGGCTTGAGTTTTACACTCTGTACACATCCCATGGTGGAGGCTCTTTAGACTGGCAGCACAAACACCCATCAGTATCCAAATGAAGCAGTAATATTCATGATGAGAGAAAAAGGGCCCAAATCTGTGGCTACAGTGCTATGACATGATTCCTGACATGTCAGCATAATGAATAATTTCGCATGTCTTGTAATCTCTTAATACAGTAATAAATCCCAGGTCTTTCCCCTCCTTCAGTCAAGCTAAAATAACAATAACCTTACATATTCATTCTTATATTATATAGCTATATCATGTTTGTTGCCTCAAAATATATGTCAGCTCATACGTCCCTTTGATTTAAAACCAGAAATGTCTAAGTAGCACCTGTTCGGTACCGTCCAATAGTGCGGCATTACGACCTGTTACGCTGCGCTCCAGTCAACAGTCTTATGCCGTTGAGACGCTCTATAATTCAAAAGGTCCCTCAGGATGACCAGAAGAACAAGCAACTACTTCAAGCTTAAATCCATAGTCCCGTTACAGGTCGAGCCCCACGCTGCGTCTTCTGGCATAACTTGAGACCAAAATTTCTGGTGTCAAATCAAATATCGATGCTCTTAATTTCCGCGTCATATCTGAGAGATATAAAGAGCGTGACCAGTCGGGTTACTTTGTGTCGCCCTTGTCCTATTAAAGGGTAGTCAGGTTCCTCTGGTGTAATACAATACTTCAGCTGTTTTTTTTTTTTTGTTTTTTTTTTATCCAAGCGGTTTAGAATTAGACCTCCCTTCTTGGCGACGTTTTGCATCCTGGGTAGTGTAGTTTGGATCAGAGACATTCAACACTCATTTACTAGCAGTTTTCATGTTTACAATTTTCAATTGAAAATATCACAAAAGTAACAATAAAACAGCAAATAAATGGGGTGAGGTATGCATGGTGCAAATAGAGTTTTTGGCATATTTGTTATAATGGCTTTTAACCTTATCAAAAAGGGCCTTTTTGTGTAGGCTAAGTGTAATTTCTATGCTAATAGTTTAGACAAAGTCACTGCATTGTTCGAGTGGCACTGTAATTTAAAGTCAAATGAACATTATTATAGAACATTTTCTGTTAGGCTACATGTTTTTTTCAGCTTATACTTGTTTGTAAATAAATAAATAAATAGCCTATTTTATTGATCATTTTCAAAGCGAATTATCTTATAGCGCAGCGCAGCTACAGTGCAATGAAAAACAACAACAAATCAATACAATAATTGTAGACAGGCCCGGACTGGCCATCGGGAGCACCGGGAGAATTCCCGGTGGCCTGGCGGCTGATTTGGCCCGCTGC
>NW_015555723.1:111035-147315 GCF_001515605.1 Sinocyclocheilus anshuiensis
TAGCCCATAAATTACTCACCCTCAAGTCATCCTAGGTGTATATGACTTTCTTCTTTCAGATGAATCCAGTCGGAGGTGAGCTAATCATAGACTGAAGACCCAGGTAAACAATGAATTAATCTTTTCGGTTTCTTATAGCATTATAGTTTTGTATAGTTTGTAGTGTGATCAACGTTTGCGTAAGTAGTAGACATATTAGGGAAGTAACACGTAACATTTTAATTATATTTTGCTAAAATGAACGAAATGACTCGAAAAAATATTCGTTAATTTTGCTTAACGAGACTCAAAGGTCCGAGTCGGTAAAATGATCCGAACTTCCCATCACTATTCCGAAAAGAACCGATACGGCGTGACTCGATGAAAGAGAGGAAGCGGCCAGAAACAGCAGTGAAATGTAGCAACATCACTGACCTGTTCAGGGCTTCCAAGTGCAGGTCAGCTTCATCTGTAAATATGCTAGATAGTTTTGTTTTATTAACGTAGTTGAGTATTAAACTGCTAGTATCTGTTAGGCTATCAGTAGCACTCCATTATTATCATCATTCAGAATACTGTGCTAAAGGACATCAATATTACAACAAAAAGTTACATTAAAAAAATTAGCAGAGACAGATATTCACATGGATTTATTGTACAGGGAGGAAGGGAGCTAGAGCAGACAGCAACACAAAAATAATATGAGTAACGTGCTCACAGCCTAATAATTAAATAGTGTATTAGACTTTTTCAACAAATATATTGTACTAATTTTGACATTTAGACACTTTAGAAATTGTGTGTTAATACACTACCAGTCAAAAGGTTTTGATCAGTAAGATTTTTAATGTTTTTTAAAGAAGTTTCTTCTGCTCACCAAGCCTTGATTTATTTGATCCAAAATACAGCAAAAAAATATTTTTGAAATATTTTTATTAAAATGTAATTTATTCCTGTGATGCAAAGCTGAATTTTTAGCATCATTACTCCAGTCTTCAGTGTCACATGATCCTTCAGATATCATTCTAATATTCTGATTTGCTGCTCAAAAAACATGTATTATTATTATTATTATTATGTTGAAAACCGATTTGATTTTTTTCAGGTTTCTTTGATGAATAGAAAGTTCAGAAAAACAGCATTTATCTGAAATAGAAATCTTGTGTAAAATTATAAATATCTTTATAATCACTTTTGATCAATTTAAAGCATCCTTGCTAAATAAAATTAATCATTTCTATAATGAAAATTCAGCTCAAATATGTTTCTTGAGCGGCAAATCAGCATATTAGAATGATTTCTGAAGGATCATGTGACACTGAAGACTGGAGTAATGATGCTGAAAATTCAGCTTTTTGATCACAGGAATAAATTACATTTTAAATATATCTTCCAATCGAAAGCAGTTATATTTAATAGTAAAATATTTCACAATATTGCTGCTCTCGCTGTACTTTGTATCAAATAAATGCAGGCTTGGTGAGCAGAAGAGACTTCTTTAAAAAACATAAAAAATCTTACTGTTCGAAAACTTGACTGGTAGTGTATATTTGTATGAAATATAGGTTTATTAAATCTAGGGTATTTAAGTCATTTGAAGATAAATAACATTCTTTGCTAACAAATTGAAATGAGGTGGTTGTTTTCAACAAGGTGGACACAGTTCTGTTCATAACAGTAGACCTGCTGGTGAAGAAGTGACAGGTATGAAAAAAAGGGGGTGGGGGGGACAGAGCTATTGGGGAAAAATGAAGGAAAGGGAAGTGAAGGTGCAGTGCAAGAGTGAACCTTTAATTATTTTCCACGGCCCCAGACTAAGGATTTAGACCTTTTTTTATGTGATGGCCATACAAATAATAGGGTTGTCTGGTTTCAAAAATTGTTGTGGATGTACAGGCTATATACAGGAAATAAGTGGCCAAAATTGCACCTTTTGGGGTACAACAGCACTGTAACCGATCTTTGTAATTTGAACAGTATTATACTGTAATATGTATAGTAAGATACTGTAAAATGTGTATACAGTATTTTACTGTAAACCGCAAAGGATTATGGGAAAATATACAGCCACTACTGTATTTCCTCACTACTGTAAATTGATTTACAGTAGTGAACTTGCCCACGAAAAACTGACCAATGGCAAGGGAGTTCTTTTTTGAATGTTTGGTGGAAGTGGCCATAAAAGGACAAAAGAGAAATGCACCGTTAACTCGACAAAAGGTTAGTATATTATTTCTGTTTTATGCAAAACTGCGATATTTTAAGATGTTTTCACTTGTTAACAGCAAAGTAACATTATTCAAGCCTAGTTTGATATATGAATTGGGTGTTCGTCAAAGATTGCATGCTGTCGGAGATTTCCGTGTTTACAGCTCCGTAAAATAACCTACTGGAAGCTCTGTAGTTTTGCTGTATAGGCCTATAGATAAAAATATTAAAATTACAAACACACAATAACATTTTAAGTTACTTCCATTTCTGAAAAAAATAATGTAGGCCTAGTAATTGATGTTATAAATACACATGCCTGATTTTTCTTTTAATTATCCATCGTACATAAAAACAAAAAACATTTGCAATCAAGACTGAAAAAAGCCAGAAGTGAATGTAAACCAGATTTGGCCCAGACTCTGTTGCTATCTGTGAAGCCAAGCATAAGAATAGCCTACTAATGTAAATTTGTTAACCCACAGTAACAAATTTTAACAGATTAATCGCATATTTTCGTTTGCTGCATGCTTTTAAAAACACAATAACAAGACAAAAAAGCCAGAAGTGAATGTAAACCAGATTTGGCCCAGACTCTGTTGCTATCTGTGAAGCCAAGCATAAGAATAGCCTAATAATGTAAATTTGTTAACCCACAGTAACAAATTTTAACAGATTAATCGAATATTTTCGTTTGCTGCATGCTTTTAAAAACACAAAAAAAAATTATATTTTTTTTTGAGGAAAATAAAAAAAAGATACGTCTCGTATAAGTTGCATTTTCAGAAATAATAACGGCAGGCCTAATGATGTTATAATGTACCCGTTACGGGGCAAACAAGACGTGAGACGTACGGATCCATTTGCAAGCTTTATTAAGGGCGTGGTCAAAACAGGCGAGGGTCAGGCGCCAGGGACTGCGGCAGAGCCGGCAGAGCAGAAACCCACCAGGGCGGAGCCGACAGAACAGGTGTCCACCAGGATGGAGCAGACGGAACTGGAGCCCGCCAGGGCGGAGCAGACGGAACTGGAGCCCACCAGGACGAAGCAGACGGAACTGAAGCCCACCAGGGCGGAGCAGATGGGACTGGAGCCAACCAGGGCAGAGCAGAAGACCACCAGGCCGGAGCAGACGAAGCAGAAGACCACCAGGCCGGAGCAGACAGAGCAGAAGCCCACCAGGGTGGAGCAGAAGACCTCCAGGGCGGAGCAGACGGAGCAGAAGCCCACCAGGGAGGAGCAGACGGATCAGAAAGCCATGGCAGAGACCGGGACCTGGGGAAAACTGAGACACGAGCGACAGACAATGCAGATACGGCCTCAATGACCGAGGCAGGGAACACAAATTTATCAAAGGTTTCCCCGGTGATAACTGAATGGGCAGACAGTACATAAATGGTCTCTATGGCAATGTCAGGGTTAACGGGAGTGTGCAAATCGTGCAAAGAATGATGGGATATGTAGTCCGGGGTGCTATGCAACAGTTTGTGTTGTGCGAGAGTCAATGTAATGGAAAGGGTGACCTCTGGTGGTGAATAAACGGAAGTCCATGGACAGGATTCGTGACAGAGCCCCCCCCCAAGGAGCGGCTTCCAGACGCTCCAAACACTATACGATCCAGGTGGGTGGTGGAGCGGAGGCGGAACAGGGGGAGGGACGGAGGGCCAGGTCCACGTGGAAGTGGAGAGGCCAGGGACTGCGGCAGAGCCGGCAGAGCAGAAACCCACCAGGGCGGAGCCGACCTCCAGGGCAGAGCAGAAGACCTCCAGAGCGGAGCAGACAGATCAGGAACCCATGGCAGAGACCGGGACCTGGGGAAAACTGAGACACGAGAGACAGACAATGCAGATACGGCCTCAATGACCGAGGCAGGGAACACAAATTTATCAAAGGTTTCCCCGGTGATAACTGAATGGGCAGACAGTACATAAATGGTCTCTATGGCAATGTCAGGGTTAACGGGACAGACCTGGAGTGCAATTATATTTTCTGGGCTCATGATTGGACTAATGGGGCAGATAACAGATTCCTTGATAGGAACTGGACAGGCTGACACCGCACACTCAGACTCATTAATTGACACTTGACAAACAGATAGTTCACTTGTGGCCTCTCTGACAAAGACAGGGTTAACAGCACAAACAGAACGTTTATTTACGGCTTTCGTAGCTGCGACAGGCAGGGGTGAGAGTTCCCGAACTGCCCTTATGGCCGCTACAGAACAGTCAAGAGGTTTACAGACAGCATCCTCGGGTGTGACAGACAAAGCTGAAAGTTCAGAGACAGCTTCCTCGGCCGGATAGGGACAGGACAAAAGTCTATAATTGGCCTCCATAGCCCTAACAGGGCAGGCAGGGAATTCACTAACGGCCTCCATAGCCGTTACAGGACAGGAAGTGAGTTCACAGACGGCCTCCATAGCCGTTACAGGACAGGCAGAGAGTTCATAGACGGCCTCCTTCATTTGGTGAAGCTGCGGCAGGCGCCATCGCCTCGGAGAACACAGCAGTGAGCACCACTACCCCAAGAGGTTCTGCAGCATCAGCCGCCACCTCTGGAAACATCACAGTGGACGTCGCCACCTCGGGCAGGTCTGTGGTGGTGTACGCAGCCCACACGCAACATAAAAAAGATCAGCTGTGACGTGACGTGACTCTGGAAGATCAGCTGCGAGGTGACGTGACTCTGGATGACCAGCTGTGATGTGACGTGACTCTGGATGACCAGCTGTGCTGTGACGGATGATCAGCTGTGATGTGACGTGACTCTGGATGATCAGCTGTGATGTGACGTGACTCTGGATGATCAGCTGTGATGTGACGTGACTCTGGATGATCAGCTGTGATGTGACGTGACTCTGGATGATCAGCTGTGATGTGACGTGACTCTGGATGATCAGTTGAGACGTTACTGGACTTATGAGGAGCAGCTGTGACTTGACGACTTACGAAGATCAACTATAACTTGACTTGACTCATGACGATCAACCGTGACTTGACTTGGCTCACGAAGATCAACTATAACTTGACTTGGCTCACGAAGATCAGTTGTGACTTGACTTGGCTTACAAAGATCAGCTGTGATATAACGGGACGTTGTTGTGGCCGCCATCTTGCGAACAGGCTCCGCGGTCGCCGCCATTTTGTGAGCGTGCTCCAGTGCGGCTGCCATTACAAGAATGAGTGCGGTGTCACGTTCCTCCACGACACCCACCGTGAACGCTGAACCAACAGTCCACAAAACATGATTTCAATGTAACCCTCAAGTGATTGTGTGCCTTGTTTGAGAGCTAGTATTAGAATCGCTGTGTTCAGACCTGGCCAATGTTCTTCGGTAAAGCCGCTGGATCCTTGAAAGGCCGAGTATTCTGTTACGGGGCAAACAAGACGTGAGATGTATGGATCCATTTGCAAGCTCTATTAAGGGCGTGGTCAAAACAGGCGAGGGTCAGGCAATGGCAAACAGGTATATAGAAGACAAAACAAGAGCAGTCCAGTAAACAAGAGAGGGTCAGTCGACGGCGAACGTAATCCAACAGGGGCGAGACTAGAGGGATAATCCAGGTACAAGGCAACGATCAGAACACGAGAAAACAGACAAGGCAAGACTAATATAAGGCTAGGAAAACTAAGCAGGCTCCGTAAGGTAGCTATCAGCTATAGCAGTGATACACGCTAAACAATACTCGGCCCTGAGAGAGAGGAAGTCCATGGGTTATGTAGCATGTCTGATTGGATTCAGCTGTGTGCCAGAGGTGAGGGGGCACAGTGATCGAGGTGGCCGGACCGGGCCCCCTCAGGCCCCCCCGTGGCGCCGACGCTGTATGTAACTTTAGAGACGGTCCCTAAATTCAGTGAGAGACGTAACGTTAACATGAAACAGGAAGCTAACAACCTACTGAGGAAAACTGAGTTAAGAAACACCACTGTTAAGAACATCTTTTGTATTTTATTTTCATGTTTGTGGTCATGTCGTTAATGTAAATTAGACAAATTAGCCTCTAGCTGCTGTTCTCCACTAACGCACAGAACAGGTTGACTTTTTAAAGAGAGGAACATGCTAGCTGTTACGTATCCGGTCCATGAACTTCCGTCTGCTAGCCATCAGAGGTCACCCTTTCCATTTCATTGACTCTCGCACTATACACTGTTGCATATCACCCCGGACTACATATCCCATCATTCATTACACTGATTGCACACAGCACTGATTGCACACAGCTGTATCATATCACTCACTCACTATTTAACACTCAATCTGACTCCTGTCAAACTGCCGAGTATTGTATGCGCTTATCGCCAGCAGTGATAGCTACTTTACAGAGCCCTCGTTAGTTTCCCAGTCCTAGCCTAGTCTTGCCCTGTCTGTTTTCTTGGTTTCTGATCTTTGCCTGTTTTCCTGGATTTATCCCTCTAGTCTCGCCCTTTTGATTCTGTTCGCCGATCGTTGACCTACGCTAGCCCTAGGATTATTCTTGTGTCTTGCCCGCCATATACCTGTTTGCCATTGTTCGACCCTGCCTGTGTTTCTGACCTCTTCTGCTTTAAATAAAAGCTTGCACATGGATCCGCACGTCTCACGTCTTGTCAGCCCCGTAACTCTAGCACATGTTGAATAAACATGAGTACTGCACCTTTCAAAATCGAAACCCGGTGCAGGTGTTTTTATATCACTGTATTTCTGAAGGAAACCGACTGTCTTCAGAAAATGTTGGATGTCATTTTCATTTCTTCTTGCATGTAATTTCTGATAAAGCAGCGTTTGTGAGTGGAGCGCTGCTTTGCATACAGCGTTACCGGGGAAACCTCTATCTCTACCACTCCAACAGCGCCTCCTGCTGGCAGAGAATGAGTTTGCATATATATGCCGCCACAAATAGAGTGCAAGTCTGTGGGAAATACTGTAATATTATTTATGCAATTTGCAAGTGCAAATTATAATTAATTATACTTGTCTCTATAAAAAAAAAAAAAGCCACTTAGCCAATGTAACTTTTAGCATAGCCTATTTTATTTGAAGTGTATCCCGTGTATTCTGATACATGCATTAATGTTTCTGGGCTAAGCCCCGGATATCCACTCACTGTAGAACTGCCCCTGGAATCAAACCCATTATTTCAGCACTTTGCTCTACTGATTGAGAATGCATTGTAAAAAATGGAGCTTTAATAATTTGAATATGATGGATTATCAACTAATTATGTACCTTCCTTGTAGGTGTGTTCAGATGTAGTATATAACGTTTTTATTAACGTCAAAGTGCATACAGGACCAAGAAGTTTGACAGTCGAGGCAAATTCTGTAAACCTACGCTAGGTTTATTTTTCACTGCTTTGAAAAATAATGTTTTGTTTTCTTGTGCTTGCAGGTTCATTCAGACAGTCAACATTTGTGGCACCAAATGCATTGAAAGTCACAGATCAGGTGGAATTTTGGAAAGAGGGTGCAGCCTGAAAAATCATGGTTTACAGTGCAGTACCACAACTGGATTGTTTTTTACAGGTAAAAAATATTTAAACTAAATGAAAATAAACTCTACAGTACTGATACTGTAAATGAAAATACGGTAATAATACTGTAAATAAAATAAGCTTGTCAACTTTGACTGTCAAAATGACTGAAATTTAACACACCACAAACTCATTTTTACTGTATTTTATTTACACTACCATTCAAAAGTTATTAAACAGTAAGATTTGTAATGTTTCTTAAAGAAGTCTCTTCTGTTCACCAAGCCTGCATTTATTTGATCCAAAGTACAGCAAAAACAGTACAATTTTGAAATATTTTTACTATTTAAAATAACTGTTGATCTTTGGATCTTTCTATTCATCAAAGAATCCTGAAAAGAATTGACTCAACTGTTTTAAATATTGATAATAATATAAAAAAATGTTTGATCAGCATATTAGAATGATTTTTAAATCAAGGATAAGGTGATTATCTTAGCAGAGTGTCATTTGTTTATCTAGATTTTCGGCAGCATGTGGATGCGTCTCATGTATCCAGGCGGCTGGAATGTCTATTTATAGTACAACTGGAATAGAAGTCGCAACACTAAGAACAGAGCAAGACATGATCTGGGAATGGATATAGACCGTTCACTGTCTCTTTGTGTGAAGAACTGGACAGTAAAACTAATTTAAGCTGGAAGGTCCGCAGAAAATCAAAATGCCTGCGAATCAGACTCGATCCAGAGCAAGGGAGCGAAACAATGCGCTGAACAGACCCGAGTTTATGTCTCTAAATCAGCCTTTGAAGAGCAGCAGCGCTGAAGCTCGCGGCACTGCACGGAGGCCGTCGCAGAGACACCAGCAAAGTCAAAACCAGCCGGGCACAAATGCGCAGCACGAGTCGCCCGAGAACAATAAGGAGAGGAAGGAATTACCAGAAGAAGACTGCATGCAGCTAAACCCGTCATTCAAAGGCATCGCTATGAACTCTCTTCTGGCCATTGATATCTGCATGTCTAAACGGCTCGGAGTGTGTGCGCACACCACGTCGTCGTGGGGAAGCGTGCGCTCTATGGTCAAGCTGCTCGCGCTCACTGGCCATGGCATCCCGTGGATCTTCGGCACAATTGTGTGTCTTACAAGAAGCAACACGTTGGCGGGTCAAGAGGTTTTGGTCAATTTGCTGCTAGGTGAGCTTTAACGCATTTCTGACTAGGAGTGAAATAGCCTACTGGCTCTCTGGAGAGCGTCCGAATGTTATCAGAGTCTGTGGCAATATAAACATAGCTATTTTGGTCGCACGTATGCTACTATGATTGAGAAATAGCTCCTTGTCAACCACCATAGACCGAGTGTCTGACAGAAATAGTACATTCTCGTTTTATATATTGATTTTTAGGATAATTTAGGACAATTTAAAGAAATAATTTCAGGATAATTTCAGTGTTGGGTAGCCTAAATATAATGCTCGTTTTTTTTTTTTTTTTTTTTTTTTTTTAAAAAAAAAAAAAAAAAAAAAACTCTAGCTTTCTATTCTACTTGTTTTTCTTTGTTTGTGTATATATATATATATATATATATATATACACACACACACCTTGCTACGTGTACTGCGTTAGGCTAACCGAGACTTGTCATTTGCACTTATATATTGTTGCTCATTATTTGTAAAGCTCTATCTGAAAGGTGTACAAGGATTTAAATGTGATGTACATTTGTGTCCCACACTCCCACTGTTTACATATTAATTATTTAATTAAAATGACGTTAAAATCAATGCACTGTACATACCAGAATGAAAATATGCGAATGACTATGTGTAAGGTTGTAATTGTGATCAGGTATGTCAAGCACAGATGATTTTGATATCAATTTGAAACCACATTGTGCTCATACTCAGGGTTTTTATCAGCTTGTGAGGATGCTGTTGGGTTTGTAGGTCAGTGGATGAGGGAATACAAGGATATGTGTTCTGACTGACAGACGCATGTGACTAGCTCATTACACTCAGAAAAGCTTTTTATTTATACTCTAGAAATTATTATCTTTACTACTTTCTTTTAACGAAACTGAATTGAAACTGAAACCCGAAAATGAATATTCTCTCATCATTTACTCACCCTCATGCCATCCCAGATGTATACGACTTTATTTGTTCTGCAGTACACATATGAAGATTTGAAGTCAAATATTTCATCACAATAGCTCCATACAATGCAAGTGAATGGTGACCAAAACTTTGAAGCTCCAAAAAGCTCATGACTGTAATGTAAAAGTAATCCATTGGTTTAATGCATGTCTCTTAAGTGATTGTGTCCGTTTTTTGTTGTAAATCTTTATTTAGTGTTTAATCGCATTCACGATTTCAAGCTTGATTACATTTATTACTGCAAACTTGCGCTCTGCGAATGTGTCAAATATAAAGATTGAAATATCAGTCTTGCCAGAGATGTTCCTATTATTATGGGAAGATACCAACCTCTTGAGCTCTGCCATTGGGGAAAGCTTAAAGCTTAGCTTGGATCACATATGCTTTGATAACCAATCACATTTTAGCCTGGATGTCATTGAACATCCAATAAATTGCTGTTTGTGGATACCATAGAAATCCTCAATACATCACAGCGTTAAGTTGTTGGCAGATTTTCGTGAGCAAAATCTAAACGGCTCAAGTTATTCCGTTAGTTCTAACATGATATTTATAAATTAGTAGTGGAGACACATTGGACACAGCTTTTGAACAAGCAACAACAGATTTGAATTCGTGGCATAAGAAAGTAGAGGGTCTTTGGAGCATTCCTTGATTTTTCTTTACTTATTTACATGCTTATCCTTTGAACTGTTATATAAAAGCAATATTACACTCACACGAGTGTGTTATAGCTGTTTATTACACGGCTCTGTGGAATACTTGATTCTGATTGGTCAGTCGCGACATTCCGAGGTATGCTATCCCTCGATAACAACCGGTAAAAGCTAATAACACAGGCTCATCCGGGTAACAGGAGTCGGCGCTGTACTCTTGCTTGAACTATTTTTTCTTGGTGGAAGCTTTGCGTTTGTTTAGCTAATAAAATATTAAAACTCGATTCAAAATGGTGTACAATTATTTAATTATGTCAGTTTCATACAAACGCAGCTGCTGCCATTTTGCTACGATTGTTTTGTACGCTGTAATGGATTATAAGAGAACTAACAAACTG
The DNA here is from genome assembly GCF_001515605.1 of Sinocyclocheilus anshuiensis. Taxonomy (NCBI): domain Eukaryota; kingdom Metazoa; phylum Chordata; class Actinopteri; order Cypriniformes; family Cyprinidae; genus Sinocyclocheilus; species Sinocyclocheilus anshuiensis. The sequence continues at coordinate 121,878 of NW_015555723.1, forward strand.
GTAAGGTTTTAAAACATTTTCGTCTTAATTCTTTTATTGCCTTAATTATTTTTGTGGTGAAATGTTGTGTCTGCACCGTTTCCCTTAAATGTCCGTCTAGTTTGAATTTGCCGCTTTCTCGCAACTGCTGTCTTCACGGAAGCGTTGCGTTCAAATATTTCAACTCAAATCAATATTTCGCGTCTAATTATTTACTTATGTGGCAAGTAGCCGTATAATAAGCGGGATAATGTACATCCAGCCGGTTGTTATCTCAGAATAAACCCCTTCAGGCTGATACAAGATCCTGATCACCCAGGTGTGATGACTTGTGGCCAAATCACAGCCATAAACATTCTTGTGAGTCTGATTTTGCTTTAATAACGTAAATGTAAATATCATTGCTTTACAGCACTCTTACTGGATGTGATGACTGTAGCAGGCATGCAGAAGTTGGTGAAGCGCAAAGGGCCGTGGGAAATGGCGCCCAGTTTCCTTGACTACCTGGCCATGGACATCTATTCTTTCCCAGCAGCCCATGCAAGCCGAGCAGCCATGGTATCTAAATTCCTGTTGGCACACTTGGTGCTTGCAGTTCCTCTGCGTATTTTGCTTGTGTTATGGGCAGTCCTAGTTGGCATGTCCCGTGTGTTGCTGGGTCGTCACCATCTGACAGATGTCGGATGTGGCTTTGCTTTGGGATTCCTTCATTACAATTTAGTGGAGATGGTGTGGCTGTCCTCCAACACTTGTCAGACTCTAATATCCATTGGAACATTCAACTGGAGCCCCCTCTACTGATCAGTATGTGTCTTTTGAAGGATTTCAAAAGTCGCCGTGTGTTTTTATTTTTTGTCAATTCATGTCAATTGCCCTACATCTATTCTAAAAAGTGTGTGATAGAAACATTTTCTAACACATTACCCTAAGCAGCACACATCCATAATCTTGATCTGACCATTTCTTGTTCCATTTCTGCCAAAGCAATATAAAGTTTGGAGAAGCGCTTTGGAAAAGCGTCAGGTGCACAGTTTTTCCTTTCGCTTTAAAAGAAAGGATGCTGATACAAGTATTTTTTATTGCTGACAGAGATGAAGGCCAAATTGGTATGTGTGATTTATATCAATTGGCTGATGGATTTTACTGATCACAGTAAGCGAGCGAAACATTTGCTCAGGGACTTTATCAAGCAGCGTAATGAGTCATTTCAGATATCTATTTTCTTGGAATTGTATGTAATTTTCAGACTATTTACAATGCATTTGAGAAAATGCTGCAAATGAAACCACCATGGATAATTTGAGACTGTTTAAATTCAGGTGTACTGTTATTTTATGGTACTCTTGAATAAGCATTCAAACGGAACATTTCAAGCACATTTTTCACTTTTACCAAAAATTGCAACATTGTTTATATGAAATTGTATGTTGTTTAATTCCAATCGCTGCAAGCCCCAGATGTGCCAATTTGCATGATTTCCACAGCAGTGTTATGTATGGTATGGGCCTTCTGGAAATAAATCAATCCCTTCCATGAATTTGATACATGATTGTTGTAAACCGAACATCTTATAATGCTGTACAGATTGAAAAAAAAGCATAAACGATACATAAATTAACAAGTTGTACATCTGTTATCATCTTTTATCAACAGGGTTTATTCATTTTGAGTAAACTTAAAATATACTGTGAATATGTGTGTATGCTAGTGTGTGATAATTTGACTTTTTTTTTGGATTCTTCATGCCTGAAAATTCAGAGATTAATACTTACAACTGTAGGGGTATCTATAATCATATGATGATGCGATATGAATTAAACACAGCTTATGGAACATGATGCCAACTTTGTACATTATAACATTAAAAAATGTCAAGAAATTCTCTAGATTATCTCAGAAGCTGTTATGATGAGTAAACATCCACAGATGGTAAATGAGAGACGACGAAAGTCTTATTACTTTATTGAAAGTTGATGTGATAAAAATACTACAAACACGCATTGTATTTATAATGCTTGTTTTACATAAATGTGCTACAGAAGCTTTTATTGAAATGGTAGCTTAATATCTGAGCAGCTGTCAATGTCAGTCTCCCCATGCACCCTCTTTTGCTTATAGCAGTGATCTGCCAGTGCCTGACCCTGACTCAGCAGTCTATAAATACCAGCAGGGGTCAGTCCATCTTCATGCTACCAACTATTAGAAACCCAGCAATGGTCCTGTGACCTACATACATACATACACACATGTAAATACTGCTCACTACTGACAGAGTTGATTTTTGTTTAATAAGCTTCATACACTATTGAAAAATCCCATGAAGTGTAACGAATGTATAATTATAATTGTATAATGGAAGAGGAAACCTCTTGTTTCTCTACAGATCCTGGTCGTAGAGTTTCTTTGAGCAAAATTCCATTGCAGATTGAGCAAAATTCTTAAAGGTATTAAAGTAATATTCAGTAGAACAAAAATACAATTGTTCATTACGATTACAAGAACCATTACACAAAACACCTCATGACACATGATGAAAAATTGATCATTTGTTTCCAAAAAGCACAAATGAAAATAAACAAATAAATAAATGCATACATAAAAATAAATTAAAATCAATCAATCAATCATACATTCATACATGCAAAAATACATGCTATTTATATATACTTTACACTGGCCTGCAGTTTTAAAACTTAGGCTACTCTTTGTTTTCTTTATCTAGTTTGATGTTTAGTCAATAAATAAAGATAAAAGGATTCAATTAAATTGTAAATTTGTAGGTTCAGGCACATTTTACATTAACATAAAGTAATAATTATAAAAGTTAGAAATTGATGTTAAATACAACTCCATTAATTAATACAGCAGACATGCCTTTATTTATTGTATTATTAGGCTTTATTGTAACTTATTATTTACAGAGAGGACATTTGCCAAAATCAAACCCTCCGACTAAAGATTACATTAAGTTTAACCCTATTAATTGGCAAGTATTAAAATAATTATTACAAATTTTATTGGACCTTTATCTAAATATAAAATTTGCCTGAACTTACAAATTTACAATTTAATTAAATCCTTTTATCTTTCAGTCCAAACTTTATTGACTAAGCATGAAACTAGACAAAGAACATATTGTTACCTGAAAACAAAGAGTAAGTTTTAGGAGCATAAAAAAAAAAAACATAAATAAATAAATAATAAGATGCTCTAAGAAAATTAGATGCATAAGATGTACTTTGGACCATTCTCAAATAAATAAATAAATAAATACTTTGTCATTCCTTTATGTTGTTGCGTCAGATGCCATGCAGGGCAAATTAAAAGTTTTGATAATTCATAACGCAGTTTATTATAATATAAGACAGATTAAAACACAATTGTATGCTTTCTCTGCACCTTTTTAAATAGACATACACACAATACGATACACGTTAATACACGTTAAAGGGGCTTGTTGACGTGTGCCTCATCGTGACGTATATCCGGTTTAGTTCACTAGCATATAAGCATAAAGAGCAGGGGACGTGCCCGAGAAGTTGAACGGTCCGTTGTTGTCTAAAAACCAAACACTTCTGCAAATAATTGTCGACAACATGGCAGAGAGTGACTGGGATACAGTGACAGTTTTGAGGAAGAAGGGATCGGCTGCGCAGTCGAAGTCTAAGCAGGTATTTCACAACCATCTGCTACATAGTTTGCTGACGCTATTAGTTCACGTTTGACAAACACATTGTTGCTGTGACCTGCTTTCAAATATTTCGCCTCAAATAACGCGCAAAATGGCTTTAATTTGTCTCAAGGTTTCAAACATCGATCTGAGGATAAATACAGCAGTAATAATATCGTATCATTGGTCGAATTAGCCAGGGCATGAAACGTGGTGGAAGCACTGATCTATAATAGAGAACTGGATCGCTCGTGACGTCATAAACGTGAAGCCACCGCGCCGCCATATTGGTATTCCCTAGAATTCCCATAGAGTCTATTGAATTAAAGGGGTCATATGATGCGATTAAATTTTTCCTTTCTCTTTGGAGTGTTACAAGCTCTTGGTGCATAAAGAAGATCTGTAAAGTTGCAAAGACTATAGTCTCATTATCCAAAGAGATAATCTTTATAAAAGTTAAGTCAACCACTCCTATACCTAAAACGGCTCGTTCTAACACGCCCCCACATGTCTACGTCAAGATGTGGGAAGATTTACATAATGCTGCCCAAATGTTCACGCAAAGAAAGAAGGCGTAATTTTTTATTCTCGCTGTAGTATTGTTGTTGCCACCGCTGCCATGTCGTGGAGACGCTGTGTGTTTCGTTGTGAAAGCGAAACTCACATGGTTTTGTTTACGCAGCGCGATACGCAACGCAACGCATAAAAAGAAAGTATAAGTCCTTATAATCAGTAATTATGTCCCCACTGGATGCAACAAATGCCTCGTTTGTAATGGGTTTTAATGTTTTTGTCTCGTCGTTTCATTACACCAAATACACAACATAATGTTCTTTTTAGCAACGTCATATGACCCCTTTAATAGGAAATCATACCATTTTATTGATAAAACATCACCTAACAAGTCATTGTTTTTATATCTGAAGTCTCACTGTACATTCTTACAATGCAAACGTCCTAAGCATGTAAATGGCTATTTGTTTAATGTCAGGAATTTCCCCTGTGTATTAAAAAGTTACGTCCTTATACATTACAATAGCAAATATCAGATGAACATCAGACGGATGAGATCCGCAACATATGCATTACAAATGACAAAATGCTCATTCTGAAATCTGAATAAAGCAGGGGTGGGCAAACTTGGCCCTAGAAGGGCCATGTTTGCCCACCCCTGGAATAAAGGGTTATGCTTTGTAAATGCATACCTTAAAGGGGTCATGAACTGATAAATCAAATTTCCCTTGATCTTTTGACATATAACAGGTCAATGTACTATAAAACATCCGGTAAGTTTCAAAACTTTCTCGTTAGTTTAAAAACAGCTTTTATTGAAACCAAGCTCAGAAAATGACTCGTTTTGGAATGTGCCACTTTATGACGTAATAGTGTAGGGGGAGAGGAAATACTAGAGAGAGGCAAACACAGGATTACTCCATCAACACAACCATACAGATGACATTACAAGATTACAAGACACTGTTGTGTAAGTTGTAAAAAATAGTCTTTGAATTGCCTTCCTTGTGATCCTAACACTGTATCTACATCGGACGCGAGCGCTGTCGTATCATGTCGCGAATCAGTTTCTCTTTCAGGTCAGAAGAATGCATGTATGTCAGAAATGGAGCGGGACAGCAGTTTACTGTCGGATCTGTTGTCAATCCGTGCCACATTCAGTGTAGACAGAATCGCAGATTATAATGGGGTAAAATTAGCAAAGAGCTTATTCATTTTTAATGTAAATGACCCATGTTGTTTTCAGAGTATGTCACAGCAAAGTCCATCTGTTATGTTAATAAGCGAAACTGTTAGCCAATCACAGCAGTCGGCGTTTGTTTGCGAGTCTTGAATGCGCCCAGAAAATAGCCTGTTACTTCTAAATTGTTTTTTTTTTCATGTAAAATCACACTAACATTATAAGTGAACCTCAGAGAACATTATAAAATAATAAAAGATGCAGTTCATGACCCTTTAATTCGCTTTGTACAGTTATTCACCGTTTATGTAATTTTCTTATAGTGTTTTTATTTGTACAGTAGGCTAACTGCAAATGTTTCAATAATGATTTCTTCAACAGCATTCATTTTGAAGCATTTAATGATTTAAACGCTGGTTAAATTAATAATTAATCAAGCATACATAACATGACATTTTACTCCTATGGAAATGGTAATGCTATTAAAACGCCATAGAATTTGAGCAATTTTAAGAGTCTGAAATAGATGTTGCTCAATCATGGACAAATATACACATCATAACTTATTCAGAGAAATAACGCAGACTACATACAGTACGGACTTAAAGACATGCTTTATTTCTAGGATTTTAAATTCAATACAGCATAGAGCAATATAGTAACAGAGGCTTGTGTTGTATATTCAAATCAATTTCTGATACTAAAACCATGTATATGTTCATGTTTAATATTTCCTGTAGGGTTGGGCTTATAGACGATGCCATCGTTCATCACCGATGGCTGACAGACATCACGATGTTGAGCCGGCATCGTGATTCCCTGCGTTCTGTCTCGCGCACAGCCGCGTCCACGCAGCTTTCAAAGTATACTCAACCGCGGACGGACGAGCTCGACACATGCATAGTATGCCTGCGCTGTTGTATGCGGACCGTCCATGCGGTCACAAAAATTGGGCTGCACGCGGACGGTGTGCGCGGAGACTTCTGATGATGAAAATCCCGCCCCCACTCACCGATGTAATCGTCCATCGTGGTGTTTCACTCTAGACATCGTCCGATGCCAATTTGGTAGACATCGCCCAACCCTAATTTTGGCGCTGTTTAATGTGGAGTGACAGATCACTGTAGCACCTCGATCAACAGATGTGAACTGATCATCTCCTCCACATTAATACCAGTTTCAGCACAAAATAAACATGACTAAACATCCGAAGGCAAGTTAAAAGAAAGAGTACTTACGATCCGTATCCTGTCTCAAGTAATCGCTCGGTGTTTCAGCCGCGTAAAGACGCCAATATAACGGCTTGTAAACAATGTCGCGTAACGTCAAATTTACCTCAGAAAAAACATATTCGGTGACCAGAAACTCATTAGTCAGATAGAAAAATAAACTGTAGAGAGGGGCATTTTGTTAAATATATGGACCATATAACATATTCATTATACATTTTACTGTTCTTCAATGTTTAATTTGTTTCAATAAATCCATCCAATCCAAGTTTTTATGACAGCCACCATTGTTTATATAAAAAAAAAACGAATTGTAGAAATATTATTATGTAATTGTAACTTTATTATTTTAAAACTTCATTAAGTGTAATTTTAACAAATCAGTCAATTTTAACCTTCATTCTTATAGTAATGTAGTACCAACTGACTCTCATGTATATTTTAGTTGAGACTTTTTTTTTTTCCTTGAGAAAATTTGGCATGTACTGTACCTGATATATATCCAAAATAATCGATATTGAATTTTAAGACCTCATCGCCACTCCAAGTTTTAACCGGTTACATCGGCGACACTTTAACTTACATTTACTATATACTGATTGTAAGATAGAGCAACTAAACAGACTTACTTTGTGATAACTCCTTATCAATACAACATAATTCAGAAGTGGCGAACGAAGCACAAGAGGATTAATTGAGTGACTAACCAATGCAACCCAAGAAACAAGAATAAACAAAACAACTGACAAAACTTATTGAGGAGGGAAAATAAAGCTCTCCGAGCTAATGGGGCAATGAGATCACAGAGTATATTCAAAAGATGTATTTGTCACATCAACTCAAACCATAGTTGTTTTGTGGAACACTTCTCATGACAAACATCTGACTGATCAGACAGTCGTGTCTGAATGATCATGGAAGGTAAAATAATGATCACAACTATTACATCATTTTAATTGTGCATCCCAAGCCCAAGCCAGTAAAAAAAAAACAGCCCAAAGTAGCGCAATTACCCTGTCCCAAATATAAAAATGTCATTTCCATCCCTAAAATACATATTTTACAGTCACTGTTATGCACATTTATCATAAACACAGCTCAATATGCTTCCTACTAGTGTGGCCCAAAACATTTAGCACTTAATGTTTTATTACAGGTAGAATGCAAAATGTTTCAGTACAAGCATTTCAACCAAATGTAATTTATGCAATATTTCAAAAATCGTAGGATGTGCTCCCTTTACACAGTGCGCGCGTGATCGCGAAATGGAAAGTGAAAGTGAACTACGACTGCGAGCGCTCATTCAAAGGGGATTTAAATACCCCACATATTGATAGCAGTGCCCTGATGCGCGAAAATTATATACAATATTAGAATGATTGTGGGAGCGGACACAAAAATCGCGGGAGCAGATGGGAGCATGCGGTAATGGTCAGAAATTCAGCGTGAGAGGGATCAACAAGTCCCGCGCTATCATGCAGCGGCGCAGTCAGTCAGTGAGCGCCGTAACAGATGAAGTAAAATCTTGCAGGATTCCATAAATAAAATACACAGAACCCCACTATTCGACAAATATACATAATGAAAAGATGATACAAAATTGAATACCTTGGAAAATGGCATTTAAGACTTTTTAATACTTTTTAAGGGCCTTAATTTTCTCTAAATTGATTTATCAACTTTTAATACTTTTTAAGACCCCGCGGACACCCTGTTTACTGACGAGATGTGCATGAAAATCGAATTTGGTTATTTGCAGAGCCCTAACAATAACAGTACTTTTGTTTCAGGCTATTATATCTGCTCAGAGGAAGGGAGATGCTGTCGAAACCTCTAAGAAATGTAAGAACATAAAAACCTTTTCTTATATAATCAATGTATTTTATAACTGGAATTAAATGAATCATTTCTTTTTGGAAGGGGCTGCTGGACAGAACAAACAGCATGTTGTGACCAAGAACACAGCCAAGCTGGACAGCGAGACAGAGGAGCTCAGCCACCAGAGAGTGCCTCTGGAAGTAGGGAAGGTGATCCAGCAGGGCCGCCAGAATAAAGGCCTCACCCAGAAAGATCTGGCTACTGTGAGTATTTGCCAGACTTACTGTATGATTCAATTCAATTCAAAATTCATCTTTAATTTCACCGTTCATGTGTAGTTATTTAAATATAATATTGTGTTTCTTGCAGAAAATCAATGAGAAGCCACAGATCATTGCAGAGTATGAATCTGGGAAGGCCATCCCCAATAATCAAGTCATGGGGAAGATTGAGCGAGCCATTGGTAGGATTTTGATTTTGCTGAACCATACATCACTATCCCATAAGCCTGGGACACACCAAGCCGACGGTCAGCTGTCAGGCCATCGTTGGGCTAGTTTTTTTTAGTGTGTTCCACACGTCCGATCTCATCATGCTCAAGCTGGCGGCAGTTTGCCCGATTCAACATGTTGAATTCAACATGTTGAATCGGCGTTGGCGCGAGTGAGAACTCTGATTGGATGCTCAGACAGAAGGCAGATTTAATTTGACATGATCTTAACCCAAGCATTCCAATATGCAAATATTTTCATTACAACATGAGCCGCTTAAATGAAGAAATTTATCAACAAAACTGATATTCAAAATGGTAAGCAAATGCTGCTTTGTTTACATTTCGTATATCTGTGTATATCTCATATTCCCTTGTCTCAGTTTCTCCTTTTGAATGACAAATATATACTATTGATAGCTGCTGATATAGACAGTTAATTCCTCTGTGTTAGTTTGCAGTCGGCTGAAGTCTGAGCGGTGTGTTCAAGCACAGCTTTTCGGTCTAGATGCCGCCGACATGAGGCTTTCGAAGTCGGCTTGGTGTGTCCTGGCCTATGAACTGTGTCTCATATTTTTAAATACCAGGGTCATTGTAGAAATGCCCTATTTGTAGGCCTATGGGTCACTTGCAATATATTCTGCAACCAAGTGTCTGAAAATTGGAATCCCAAGATAAAGTTGATTAGGTATTCGGCCTGTCATGTGGTCTATTTATGGATTCTCTATAGATTTATGTAGAACAAAAAAAGTAAAATCAGTGGGGTCAGTATGATTTATTTAAAACATTTTGAAAGAAGTCTCTTATACTCATTAAGGCTGCATGAAAAATACAGTAAAACACAGCAATATTGTAAAATATTATTTTGGTTTAAAATGTTTTCTTTTTATTTTAATACAGTAAAATGTAATTTTTTTTCTGTGTTGGCAAAGCTGAATTGTCAGCATCATTACTCCAGTCTTCAGTGTCACATGATCCTTCAGAAATCATTTTAATATGCTGATTTGCTGCTAGTGAAACATTTCTTATCAATGTTGAAAACCATTGTAAACAACATTTATTTGAAGTGAATTTTTTAGTTTATATATTGAATTATTTAATTTTTGTTGTAACATTATCAATGTCCAATAAAAGTATTAATTTCTTAAAAATAAATAAATAAATTTAAACATTTGTTAAAAGAACTAGTATTATTTTTAATATATTAAAATAATAATAATAATAATAATAATAAACCAGTGCTGTCAAAATTAGCGCAATAAATATTAGGGGGTAAAAAAAAAAAATTCCTAGAGACATCAGTAGTATTGGTATAAGTGATACTCGTCTTCAGTCATAAAAAAACTGTCATTAAACAAATATTTTTAAAACATACCGTCTTTATATTGTTTCTACATTAATTTGAAGATTGAACGTGAAATTATTGTATTACAAAAGTATATGTAAAACCCTTAATGTTAGGTGGGATTAATCGTGATTAATTTCAGATTTTTTTTTTTTTTTTCGATTGACAGCACCATAATAAACACAAAATACTGCATTCCTTTTGCGCAGAACAAATTACATTTTAATTCATTTCGTAGCCTTTGTTTTTCCTCATTGTTTAAATATTTTCTGTTTCATTTATAGGCCTTAAGTTGCGTGGAAAGGAAATTGGGATGCCTCTTGATTCTGGCCCAAAGAAGAAATGAGTACAAAATCCTCGAAAGGTCCACCATTCACTGAAACCTTTCAGTACTTGTATGGTCTTTACAGTTAATCTTTATTAATTGCTGCATTACATCATATTTTCTAAATTCAATGGTGGACCAGACATGTTCATATTGCCACCTACACAAGAGGCTTTTTATCTAATGTTTTATGTCAGATGATGAAGACTTGGATTAATATTATTATCAGTTGTTTTTCAGCTTGCTCACTGCTTTGAAATAAAAACTTATTTCTAATGTCTGATTAAATGATTCTGCACTTTGTTTCCAGATAATGCAATTCAATAATTCATCATTTGGAGTACTGGGAACTGGGAAGTACTGATTTGTTAAATGCTCAGTTTAATGTTAAATGTTTGGTTATAATATCAAACTTTGTTGTACAGCCGAGGCCAAAAGTTTTGAGAATGACAAATATTAATTTTCACAAAGTCTGCTGCCTCAGTTTTTGTGATGGCAATTTGCATATACTCCAGAATGTTATGAAGAGTGATCAGATGAATTGCAATTAATTGCAAAGTCCCTCTTCGCCATGAAAATTAACTTAATCCCAAAAAAATTTCCACTGAATTTCAGCCTTGCCACAAAAGGACCAGCTGACATCATGTCAGTGATTCTCTCATTAACACAGGTGAGAGTGTTGATGAGGACAAGGCTAGAGATCACTCTGTCATGCTGATTGAGTTAGAATAACAGACTGGAAGCTTTAAAAGGAAGGTGGTGCTTGAAATCATTGATCTTCCTCTATTAACTATGGTTACCTGCAAGGAAACACGTGCAGTCATTGCTTTGCACAAAGAGGGATTCACAGGCAAGGATAATGCTGCTAGTAAGATTGCAACTAAATCAATCATTTATCGGATAATCAAGAACTTAAAGGGAAGAGGTTCAATTGCTGTGAATAGGGCTTCAGGGCACCCAAGAAAGTCCAGCAAGCGCCAGGACCATCTCCTAAAGTTGATTCGGCTGCAGGATCGGGGCACCAACATTGCAGAGCTTGCTCAGGAATGGCAGCAGGCAGGTGCGAGTGCATCTGCACGCACAGTGAGGCCAAGACTTTTGGAGGACGGCCTGGTGTCAAGAAGGGCAGCAAAGAACCCACTTCTCTCCAGGAAAAGCATTGGGGACAGACTGAATTCTCCAAAAGGTACAGGGATTGGACTGCTGAGGACTGGGGTACAGTCATTTTCTCTGATGAATCCCCTTTCTGATTGTTTGGGGCATCCGGAATAAAGCTTGTCCGGAGAAGAAAAGGTGAGCGATACCATCAGTCCTGTGTCATGCCAACAGTAAAGCATCCTGAGACCATTCATGTGTGGGGTTGCTTCTCAGACAAGGGTGTGGGCTCTGCTCACAATTTTGCTTAAGAACACAGCCATGAATAAAGAATGGTACAAAAACATCCTCCAAGAGCAACTTCTCCCAACCTTCCAAGAACAGTTTGGTGATGAACAATGCCTTTTCCAGCATGATGGAGCGCCTTGCCATAAGGCAAAAGTGATAACTAAGTGCCTCGGGGAACAAAACATCAAAATGTTGTGTCCATGGTCAGGAAACTCCCCAGACCTTAATCCCATTGAGAACTTGTGGTCAATCCTCAAGAGGCGGGTGGACAAACAAAAACCCACAAATTCTGACAAACTCCAAGCATTGATTGTGCAAGAATGCGCTGCCATCAGTCAGGATGTGGCCCAGAAGTTGATTGACAGCATGCCAGGGCGACTTGCAGAGGTCTTGAAAAAGAAGGGTCAACATTGCAAATACCGAGTCTTTGCATAAACTTATTGTGATTGTCAATAAAAGCCTTTGACACTTATGAAATTCTTGTAATTATACTTCAGTATACCATAGTAGCATCTGACAAAGAGATCTAAAAATACTGTAGCAGCAGACTTTGTGAAAATCAATATTTGTCATTCTCAAAACTTTTGGCCACGGCTGTATTATCTATGCACATGAGCTTGCACTCGGAACCATTAAACGTTTCAGGTTTGCAGTCGGACGCGCATTCAGGCGGACGCTGCTGCCACAGGCAGCCGCTGGCGTCTGAGTTTAACTAGCCGCTGTTTTTTCCTCGAATTACTACACGAACCCGTGAACTGTTGATCAAATGTGAATACTACAGAAGAGCAGGTTCTCATAAAACTATGTTGTTCATATAATTCAACTACTAAAGAGATCTAAAAATACTGTAGCAGCAGACTTTGTGAAAATCAATATTTGTCATTCTCAAAACTTTTGGCCACGGCTGTATTATCTATGCACATGAGCTTGCACTCGGAACCATTAAACGTTTCAGGTTTGCAGTCGGACGCGCATTCAGGCGGACGCTGCTGCCACAGGCAGCCGCTGGCGTCTGAGTTTAACTAGCCGCTGTTTTTTCCTCGAATTACTACACGAACCCGTGAACTGTTGATCAAATGTGAATACTACAGAAGAGCAGGTTCTCATAAAACTATGTTGTTCATATAATTCAACTACTATCAGCTCATTTTCAACTGCATGAAACCTCGCCAGCCAACAAAATGCAGAGAGGATTAACGTTAGCATCAAAGCCTCGTTTTGATTACGCGCAAGACAAGCGTTTGAAGAGGCTGTTCTCGCTTCATCAAACCTGCTGCTTCGGGACATTTTTCTAACGGCATGATCTAAGCCAAGACGACATACGAGATGTTCACCCTCTTGAGAGATTTAACAAGGCGTATGCCCGCACTTCACCTTTACTCGCGATGACGGAGCGCTGTCCTTTAGCCGAGAAGGCGATGTCGGAGGGCTACGCGCGGCTGCGCTTCAAGGACACGTCGCTGCTGATTTGGCGGCAGCAGCAGGAGCTGGAGAAGGCGCCTCCGACCAGTTACCTGAGCCGCAGTCAGAGCTCGTGGTACAGCCAGTATGGCAACCAGGCAGTTGTGGTACGGGACAAAACAAGACTGAAAGACTCCGATAGCACTGGACAATCCCGGATTTGTGCTGTTATGTGATCGTGGTATTCTTCTCGTGACTGATAATTCGCTTCACACACATTTGATTGTTACCGTCCATCAACAGAACTGCGATCTGTCCACAATCCACATGTCATTGTTCAGACACTCGGGTGTTCATGCTTACACTGAGATTCATGAACAATGCATCATACAGTATTTTGAACATTTATACAGTGCCACAGCAGTGTAGATGGAGGAACATCACCTGTTTATTATAGTTACTGACTAACGAGTACTAAAACTCCACTATCCTAATTTGAACCCAGATTCAAAGTGAGCACGTATTTTATTTTACTGGATATCCCAATTGAACAAACTACCTCATTCAAGTTAGTGAAAATGTTTTTCCGTGGAAAAAGATAACGAAAGTATCCATCAATCTATCTGACACTGCATTATGCATTACACGAGTGGCCCAGTGATTTGTAGTTTAATATATATATGAACCTCTACAATTTTGTAATGTGAATTACTTTTTTTTTTCACTCAAAATGGTGACAAACTTATTTATATGCATTGTTTTATATTAAATATGAAATCTTAATAATACAGTAATACACTAATAATAGACGCTGTAAGTATTATGTATGTTGTATCGATTTTTCACATTTCCTTTTATGGAGCTTTGATGCCTCCAATGTGAAAATGTTTGTTAAATCGAGATTTAAATGACTTAAACTGGCACATTTTGACAGCTTGACATTACACTGCTCAAGAAAGTATTTTCCATCCTAATCTTGCGTTTTAACGTCTTCTACAAATACAAAATAAATAAAAATAGAAACATCAAGTGCACTCAAATAAATATATCTACATAGTAAAAAGACACTCCTATGGGTTTTTGTGATTTATTTACGAAAAACGAGGGGCTCAGTGTCCAAATCTCAGATTAGCTTATACATCAGATATTACCATGTAAATCTGTGCCAAAACATACTTGTCAACTTGCTTTAACTTGCTGAACTTAACATATGCAGTGCTACCGATTTTAAAATTTTACTCGAAAGAATGACATTTACATGTTATAAACTGCTCAAAAAGGTTTAAGAAATATACTGTAAATTGGCATGCAATACACAAATGTTCTCTCTCTTTCTCTCATAAAAAAGAACTAAAATACTTAGACCCCAAGACAGAGTTGACGAATAAGTAGTGAATATACATTTATATCTGTAATTATATATCCTATGTATCTTTATATCTCTGTCTGCATCATGAAGCTCAGTTGTATTTACTGGACTCTGCTGGAGGAATTGAGGAACAGGAGCTGTAACAAAAATTATCTTAGAGACAAGGTAAGTTATAGTCACAAGGAGCATGTAATGCAATACAGTGGTATAATGAATAAAGTCAAAACATAATTAAAAGCATCCTACATATAAGAAGAAAACCAATGAAGTCACTTCACATCACGATTTTTGATGTATTTTCATGATTAAAAAAAAATCTAAAAATTCTATACACATTGGCTTCAACTTGATCAGTTATACCGGACCCATTTTACTTTATTTTAGTGTGCCAACTAAACGTAAGGCAACAAGATCACATCCAATGATTTTGAGGGGTTCAGAGTTCAATTCAAGGCTGTTAAATGAAATAAAACCTTGCCAATGCCACAAATGCGTGGCATTACTGCAGCCAAAAGAAGAAAGAGAAAATAACCTCTAATACATTCATATTTTTTTATAAAGATTATCAGTCATGGTCCATTTCCAAACTATTCTGGATACATGGCAAGAGGTGTCTAGGTACCATTGAAAGCATTCAATACACCATTTGAGAAAAACTAAAGTAAAATAAAGTTATTAAAATTGAGAACATACATTAGTTGTAATACTTTCAACTAAAAATAACTATTGTCAAACACATATCCTTCTGAAAATAAATCTAGCACTGCTGCTTGAAATCTTCTCAAAGAGAAATGCTCAATTTCATCTTTTTCTTAACCGAAATCTCCTTTAAGTGGCTATTTGTGCAAGAAAGCTAGTCTTCACTTGGTTTTCCCCATGGAAGAATTTCACTGAGGCGGATTCATTCCAATCTGCAGCCTTGTGGGTGTTTTTAACATCTGAATGTATTTTACCATTATTTTTGATCTCCCCCCCCCCATTTCATACATACTGAATTTAAATCACAACTTTGATTGTCCTATGAGTGGACTTAGTAAAGATGAGGCATATCAGATAGAACGTAGGAAATGAGAGAGTTAGGGCTAGGGTAACCTACATATTAATAGTAAAAAAATAAAATAAAGTTGACAATCCGAATAAAAAAAACAAACGAATGAGCGTATGATATAGATTAAAAACGAACAAACAAAGAAAAATTCCAACATAATTCTACATCAAATACTGAGACCGCATCGGAAAAGAAAATGTACAGTTGAAATAGCCAAAAATTATTGCGAAGCCTCTGAAAACGGTTTAATAATTATACTGACCGTTTCCTGATGCAGTCTAGAGTACTAGTGAGTTAAGCTGAGCTGAATTTCTTACATTTAAACTGGTTAACTGGAAACATTTCTGTTGAAAACACATAATTTTGTGCCTTTTTGGATTAAAAAAAATAAATAGATTCTCTTAAAAATGGTAGCAATGAAGAGTATTATCATAGTCAGCAAAATAAATGTGGAATGAGTTGAAAAGTCATGCCAACATGACAGAACCACACAAGAGTGAGAGAGCTGATAATTCATTGTTCCTTCAGATTTTGAGACTTTGTGTAGCTACTCGATCAGTAAAAATGCAGCCAGGCATTTGTCAGTTTTTCCACTAATGCATGTTTTCAGTATGGATCTAACGAGCAGCAACCTAAAGAAGAAAGAAAGAAAGAAAAAACAAAACAACGGACACAGAACCGTTTCACCTCCACAACTGACAGATTTTCAAAAAAAAAAAAAAAAAATCTTTTTTGTCTTTTTTTTCTTTTTCCTCTGGTGATACCAGGCGTTTCCCTTTGAGGGCCAGCGAGAACCTTAAAACTGCTAACTGCTTGACAACTCTCCTCTTTGTCTGAGCCAAGAGCATGCTACAAACTATTTTAAAATATCCTCTGCCATCTGCAATGCGTCTAGCTCTTTAGAAAATGGGCCTTCAGAGAGATACTATCATGACAACACACACTACTCGTTAGAAAATAGAGGAGGTTGAAGTATGTGGCGTGCCGACTGGAGTTCAGTCTGAGTCACTGCTCTCGGAGCTGGAGCCGCTGGAGCTGCTGCTGCCCGAATCTGAAGAACTGCTGCTGCCACTCAGCCGAGATGGCCCACCCCCCTGCGCTGACCCCGCCTTCTCTGCTGGGAACAGGAAAGACAAGTGATTGCGACCTTCAATATGTGTGAGAAAAACGAACACTGAAGGTGCATATTTTATGCAACCCATTTCCGTTAAGAGCTTTGTCTCTATATTGTTATCTTAAACACCTTTACCCACACCTGCAGCTGTGTATTATGATAAAGCAGAGACATGCACAAAGAAAGCAAAGAACTGGTCTTGAAAATAATGTTCTTTTTAGCAACATCATATGACCCCTTTAAAGAAATAGCAAAATATAGCGCTGACCCAATATGGTAAGAGAGAGTCCCAACAAGTGATCTGAAACTGGGGCCAGCAGTCCACCCTTGTTGTTGAACCCTGCAAACCCTTTTCAGTGTGTGAATAGCATTTCATATGAAGGTCTGACAGAAGCCCTTTGATCAAGTTAGTCAAATTAGTGAAGCAAAAAGCCTATCCTTATCTCTGTTTTCTTATCCTGCCCTCCTAAATCTAACCCAGTTTGGTCACCTGTCTGCTCACATCTGCACACTACCACACAGGTACCTTTTTTGGGTGGTTTCTTGTTGTTGTTGTTCAGTTGTCCGCTCACGTCCTGTAGCCTCTTTTCTAACTCTTTCTTCTTTTCCTGAACCAGTTCCTCTTTAGACTTGGCACTCTTTTTCCCAGTGCCCGCTGCAGGAGACACACAGCGGTGACCGGTGAGTAACGGGTTGCCCTCGTAGCCCACCGCCGTGGCAACAAGCAGCAAAAAGCACTCTACTACACTGGTTTTTAACAACTTTGTGTTAAAGGAATCTATCAGGTTTGATGCAAGTTAAGGCCAAATGGCAGCATTTGTATATAACCAGAAAAAATCATTTAGACTCGTTCCTCATTTTCTTTTTTCTTTTTTAAAACAATTATCTAGGTTCCATTAAGGCACTAACAATGGAAGTGAATGGAGCCACTTTTTGTAAGATAAAAAAAAATAAGATTATTTTATGAAACAATTACATAACTTATTCTGTTAAAACCTTTATATTTGAGTTGTAAAGTTATTCTCATAATTTTTAGTTGGTGTTGTGGGAAAAAAGTGAAATTCAATATAACCTTTAACAGAAAAGGTTAGTAAGCACTTTCTTCAAACTAAAACAATGTTAACATATATTGTTTACATCTTGTTCATTTTCTCTATTGTCTTTTTGTCCGATTTTCAAATACTTTTTGCTTCAAATCAAAGTTTGTAATGTTGTGATTCACTGCGTAGCTGGTTGGTTTGGTTAATGGCTTAGAACTTTGGCTTCGAACAGACGTTTTTAAAAACCTTATGGGAAAAATGAATGGGAATGAATTCCAGAACCACTGCGTTCACTATTGCACTCCATTGAAACAACAGTGTGTATTTTATAGTTCTGTCAAACGATTAATCGCATCCAAAATAAAGGTTTTTGTTTACATAATAAATGAGTGTGTACTGTGTATATTTGTTATGTATATATAAATACAAACACATGCATGTATACATTTAAGAAAAATATATTATGTTTATATATTAAACATATTTATATATAATATAATATAAATGTATATACATGTAAATATTTTCGAAATATATACTGTATGTGTGTGTATTTATATATACATAATAAATAAGCACAGTACACATACATATATTATGTAAACAAAAACGTTTATGTAGGATGCGATTAATCGCGATTAATCGTTTGGCAGCACTAGATTTTAACATTGATGGACTGACCCTGTCATTTTTTTTTTTTTATTATAGGAGGGACAAGTAGAAATTACTTTTTGCATTAAATAGCATTAGGCCACAAATGCTGTCGATTGAGCTTAACTATTAATGAACTCAGAATATTCCTTTATGAAGTATGAGTAGTGCAGTGTGCACATTAATTACATGTACACTGCGTTCAATTTGGAAATTCATAGTCTGATCAAATGTTCTCTATTTTATACTGATGTACTCTTTAAACCCTTGAAGCTTCACTTGGAGGTATTAATAGGGAAAGCACATGTAAGATAATCCACCAAAAATCATGCAACACATTGGAGAAGGTGAGTACTCCCAGCTCAAAGGAGGAAATAGCACAGTCCATTTCAGCTTTTAGAGCAGACGGACCAGGCAAGAAAAGAGAGCTGCTGGTCTCTAAAATACTGTAGTAGCAACACATCTGCAGAGAAGGAAAAGAAAGGCACTTACGTAAAGGTTTGCGCTGCTTTTTCTGTAAACAGGACTTGACGTATCGTTCGAGCTCACGCAGCGTGGAAGGCTTGAGCGTTTCGAAGTCGATCTCGATCTCGTCTGGGTTGGAGTCTCGCAGCGACGGCTCACGCGACTGGATGATGTGGACCACACGGCCCAGTTTCTCACCCGGCAAACGGTTGATATCCAGGCTGAGCTGCCGTTTCTCGTCGTAAGACATGGGAAGAGACTCCTCCTCGTCAGACTCGTAGTTTGCAGAGCCAGGTTTGCCCCCCTTTTTCGGTTGCCTGTGGATTGGAGGTGTAGATTGCTCAAAGGCTTCGTGACCTTAACTTTACACATAAGACTGAACTGGCATGCTGAGATTGAGATAGTGACAGTATGCTCACATCACCACTACTACCAATAAATGGAACATTGTGTGTTATTGCATTGCTTTGACTTACACTGATGTCATATCTCAATATTATAACTTTGACCAACATGTACAAGGCAGGCCTAATAATCAGCGGATATTTTCAGTTGATTATTGGTTAATAATTGTGCCTGCTTGGCCTATTAGCAAGTGTCTGCCTTGTTTTCCTTTCTGTGGAGCTTCAGTTTTCTATGGAAGCCTGTTTCCGCAGAGTGAGAGATAAACTTTAAAATAAGAAACAAGGTCAAAGAGAAATAAGCTGCAATAATGAAAGATAGTCACAATTATATATAAAGTTATGGCAAGAGACATACACTACTGTTCAAAAGCTTGGTATCAGTTATATATTTTTTTTCTTTTGTTGAAAGAAATCATTATTTTTATACAGTAATGAAGCATTAAATTGATCAAAAGCGAATTTAAATACATTTATAATGATACAAAAGATTTTGGTTTCAAATAAATGCTATTTTTTTTGTACCACAGTTTCTACAAAAATATTAAGAGCTCAACTATTTTCAACATTTATAATAATAAGACATGTTTCTTGAGCAGCAAATCATCATAGAAGGATTTGTGAAGGATCATGTGACACTGAAGACTGGAGTAATGATGCTGAAAATTCAGCTTTGCATCACAAAAATAAATAAAATTTTAAACCGATTTTAAAATTATAACAGTATTTCACAAGATTGCAGCTTTTACTGTATTTTTGATCAAACAAATGCAATCTTGGTGAGCATAAGAAACTTCTTTCAAAAACCTAAAAGATATTTTGAACGGTAAAGTCCTAATTATGAGAAAAAGTTGCAATTTATTAAATGTATAAATTTTAAATTTATTTATTAACCTATTTTATTTATTATTTTTAATCAGAGGTGGAAACAGGTTTGCATAGATTTCAGATATTTTAGAGGGAATTTGAATAAAAATGATGTCAAATGTGTACATCCCATTGCCTAGTAAGACCTACATAATAAAATATAGAATGTCTAATGTTGCCTAATTATATGGCTAATTATTTGAAATTATATCATATAAATATATAAGCATTATATTTAACAAACTGTCACCATTCTTTCTAGATATCACACAACAAAAAAACATAACCACTATAAATGGGATCAAAAAGGTATCATACAGTTAGTTGTAAATATCTCAACTGTAGAAAACAAGCTAACCTCGAGGTGGATGTGCTGTTGGGTTTCCGCGCGGAGGTCTTCTTCTGCTGAGTTTGCTTATTCGTTTGTGAGGACTTGGCCTTTTTGTCATCTTCCACCTTGACCTTGCTTTTGTCTTTGTCCTTCTCTTTGTCTTTTTTCTTCTTCTCTTTCTTTTTCTTTGGTTTGCTCACAGGACCCTGTGACAGAGCGGCTAGCTGTTCATGAACAGCCTTCAGCTGAGGAGGAAGGTGGAGGGAATGGTTAGCAAGCAGGGGGATGGGGCATGCTGCATCGAGGCTAATGTAAAAGACTGGGATCTTAGCTGTGCGGGGACAGATGATGGGACTGGTGATGAAGGGAAGAGTTTGAAGGATACTGAATGACATTTGTCACCTACATATCTCCCATTTTCATGGAAATGCTCTCCCCAGAGAAGAGGACTCTTATTTTGAAACATTTGCCAAGCCCAGCAAACTTTTGTTCACTTATGAATTCTTAGCAAACAAAATGGGCATAATCATATTTAACTACTTTAAAATTCCAAATATTCAAATGTCACAGCGCCTTAATCAAACAGTTCTACAAAGACAATATCTTTGTCCAGTATTTCTGAAAAACCCACATGTAAGCAGTTTAAATTAGGCATGAATTGAAAATTCACCCTAGGGCTGGGCAATAAACAATATTTGATCAAGACTGCAATAACATTGGTGTTCATGTGTGTGTGTGTGTGTGTGTGTGTGTGTGTGTGTTTTTGTGTGAATGAATGGCGTAGTTTCGTCTACTACACAAGCTCAAAAATGTGTGACGCTCACTGTGTTTTCAGAGTCTGCCGTCTCGATATATGAGAACATGAACTTCATCTCCAGAGCTGCTCTGAGAGTCACTTCAACAGCTTTTCATTATTTAATTTGAGAAAAACTACAGTCAAACACACAATGAAACTTAAAGATTAAATCATAAAACAGAATTAAAAAAATTATTAAAATGTAGCTAGTCTGTGGCGTTATGAACAAGTTATGTTTACATTCATTCTCCAGGTCTAACAAACGCGTGGAAAGCATTTCCTTCCCCATTAATGGTAACTGAATAGTGTGATAAATGTCAATTTATTGTGATAAAATTTTTGGCCATATTGCCCAACCGTAATTCACCCTATTTTCTAAATGCAAATTACTGATTGTATTGTGAAGGATTAATCCATGCAAGTTTCATTGTTTTTTTTTTGACTAATTATTTATTCTCCAATCATTTTGTCCACTTAAACCCTGCCACTTTTTTACAACCAACTGCATGCTCATATTCAAATCTGCATCTATCCAATCAACAACCAATGGACAGGATCAAATCTCTGCACTACACATTTTTATTTTTTTAATTTTTTGATAATTCATTCTACTTCTGTTTCATGGCAACATTAAACCTCCTTTAAAGAATGAAAAAGACTTTACCATGATGATTTGGAAGCACTGGAGACCACATCCCGGCAAAGAATTTGGATTCTCACTGACAAACATGCCAGTCAATGACATTCACAGAGCAAAGAGGGAAACAGAGCCAAAAGACTAGCTGAGTGACAAAGCAAGCTCACTTGAGGGAGATGCCCAGCTCAAATACACCCCATAAAGCACCACCTTAACCCTCTACCGCTCAAATAAGAAGAATGAAGGAGTTAGTGGGGTGGGGGACCGGGAAGTAAAAATATCATTCACCTGAAAATGTTTGGCACACCCGTTTTTTGTCCCCGCCCTGTTACCATTGGGCTGCTCCACAGCGAATTGCTGGGAAAAAAGCCAAAGTGAAATCAACGGACAAAATAGTCATTCTCAAAAATGTATTTTAACAACAGACTGTGTAATGATGAGAGCAGAGTAACTACAATTGACATCAATATGTTTGACACTGAGAGATAGCAAAATTAAAAATTGTCATCTGAAGTTTGACAGCATGCAAGCCAATGTATACCAAGATGCCAACACAAACTGCAGAGGCGGTAGAGGGTTAAACCTTCAGTCCAGGGTGAAGATGGGCAGTCGTTTCCAAAACATTACGAAAACAAGAGACATTAAGGAAAAACAAAAAAAGTCCAAATGATTCTGACACAAGAAGTCAGACTGAGGAGGTGGTGGTGAATGTGAGGGGGAGTGGGTGTGGCCTCTGCCTGTCTCTCCACCCTTGGTTTGGATCTTGGTCCTCAAGTGGTGACACCCACCTGTTTGCCACTCACCTGTTCCTGCAGCTCAGCCAGCCGAGTGGCCCGTTCCTCCTCCGAGTCGGAGCTGGAGCTGGAAGAGTCCACGCTGCTCTCGCTGCTGCCGGTGCTTTTGCTCACCACTGCCGTGGCCGACACCGCATTGGGTGAGGACGGCTCTACGGGTTCATCGGGCATCTTAGCGAATTTCATCTCAAACACATCCTGCAGGACATGGACAAATATGATTGGTGAGATCTGAAAGCACATGATAAGGCACAATGGCTCAGTGTCAAGCGTCGCACCTGGAGTTTTCTTGCCATGGCAACGACCTCGTGATCGGGTGGGTTGTATTTGTAACAATTTGAGAACATTAACCGAATATCTGCTGCGAAACTTTGGGCGTCTTGGTATTCTCGACTGTCCATCTTTTTCTGGAAAAGAGAAATTGCATGCGACACAGTTTAGCTTTATAAAAGTAATTTTTTTTTTTAAAGATTTAAAAACTAAAGAAACATACAATAAATCTTGGATATAACACTTCAAAGAAAAGCTTATTATATAAATATAATAACTAATGTATATATGATGAATTCAGAATAATTGGGATATTTTTATAAAAAAAATGCAAAGTGTCCCAATTTACCTGAATTCTCTCTCTATAATAAATAGTTTTCTTTATAGAAATAAATGATCTTTTAAAATAAAACGTTTACCATATAAATATAATAACTAAATATATATACACACACACACTCAATAGTTTATTTATATCTTTATATATCTTTGTGTGTACGCGTGTGTAATTAAATGAAAGAAAAGTGAATTATATAAATATAAGAAACTATAACTAATAAATGTTAGTTTATTTAAATCAATACAATTATTTAGAATGATTTACTATACACACATGAAATAATTCAAATAAATTAGTTATAATAAAGTTATAATATAAACTACTGTGTGCATATACATATAAAATTCAAAATAAAGTTTATTATATAATATAGAAACATATATGTGACATATATGTCTCAAGTCGCTGGGGTATATTTGTAGCAATAGCCAAAAATACATTGTATGGGTCAAAATCATTGATCTACGGGTTCATCGGGCATCTTAGCGAATTTCATCTCAAACACATCCTGCAGGACATGGACAAATATGATTGGTGAGATCTGAAAGCACATGATAAGGCACAATGGCTCAGTGTCAAGCGTCGCACCTGGAGTTTTCTTGCCATGGCAACGACCTCGTGATCGGGTGGGTTGTATTTGTAACAATTTGAGAACATTAACCGAATATCTGCTGCGAAACTTTGGGCGTCTTGGTATTCTCGACTGTCCATCTTTTTCTGGAAAAGAGAAATTGCATGCGACACAGTTTAGCTTTATAAAAGTAATTTTTTTTTTTAAAGATTTAAAAACTAAAGAAACATACAATAAATCTTGGATATAACACTTCAAAGAAAAGCTTATTATATAAATATAATAACTAATGTATATATGATGAATTCAGAATAATTGGGATATTTTTATAAAAAAAATGCAAAGTGTCCCAATTTACCTGAATTCTCTCTCTATAATAAATAGTTTTCTTTATAGAAATAAATGATCTTTTAAAATAAAACGTTTACCATATAAATATAATAACTAAATATATATACACACACACACTCAATAGTTTATTTATATCTTTATATATCTTTGTGTGTACGCGTGTGTAATTAAATGAAAGAAAAGTGAATTATATAAATATAAGAAACTATAACTAATAAATGTTAGTTTATTTAAATCAATACAATTATTTAGAATGATTTACTATACACACATGAAATAATTCAAATAAATTAGTTATAATAAAGTTATAATATAAACTACTGTGTGCATATACATATAAAATTCAAAATAAAGTTTATTATATAATATAGAAACATATATGTGACATATATGTCTCAAGTCGCTGGGGTATATTTGTAGCAATAGCCAAAAATACATTGTATGGGTCAAAATCATTGATTTTTCTTTTATGCCAAAAATCATTAGGACATTAAAGGTGACATATCATGAAAATCTGACTTTTCCAGGTTTTAAGTGCTATTATCAGGTCCCCGGTGCATCTACCAACCAAGGAAACGTGAAAAAGACTAACTCAGTAACTTTGTTTTGGTAAGCCTTTTTCTGCAAGCCTCTGCAAAAACGAGCGCGTCTGATTTCGCTCCCTTGGTGACGTTGCAAAGAGAACTCATTATAATATTACCGCCCCTTTATCTGTAAGTTTCCACCCACGGCGCCGTTATTTTGATTTCGCAAGCGACAACAGTGTACCAGCTCTAATGCCATGACGAAATTTTGAGCAAAGCATGCTAACTGTTCTGTCTTTGGCTGCACAAATGAGCACAGAACAGTATTTACAGTCCCAGCCTCAGAGGAGACAAGAGAGCAGTGGATTTATTGATTTATTTATTGTATATTGCTGCTGCCACAAATCTAAAATAAACATATTTCCCAGCTGTTTACCTTCACAGACACAACCGACTGTTTTTGTAGTTCATGTGTGTTTTTAACGTAAACTTGTGTGTGAATGAGAACTTAGTTTAGTACTCACATGCTGTGTGGT
>NW_015555723.1:147339-155552 GCF_001515605.1 Sinocyclocheilus anshuiensis
TGTGTTTTTAACGTAAACTTGTGTGTGAATGAGAACTTAGTTTAGTACTCACATGTTGTGACAGCTGCTTTCTGTCCATGTGCTTCGGATGTGTGCTCTCAGAAAACCGTATATCAGAAGTTTAAACTCATATGGTTTAAAATGCACGATTTCAGCGAGATAAACATGATAATCAGAACCTAAACACTAAACAGATATTTTTTAGCAGGTACGAGCTGTAATGGCGCAGCTCTATTCTGGAAAAGGAGGCGGGGAGCAGCAGCTCATTTGCATTTAAAGAGAAAGGCACGAAAAACAGCATGTTTCTGCTTCCACTCGAAATGGGCATTTTCAAAATGATATAATAAATGATCTGTGGGGTATTTTGAGCTGAAACTTAACAGACACATTCTGGGGACACCAGATACTTATATTACATATTGTAAAAAGGGGCATAATATGTCTCCTTTAAGTAAAGATCATAAATAAATTTCATAGTATATTTCCTACTGTAAATATATCAAAACTTAATTTTTAATTAGTAATATGCATTGCTAAGAACTTAATTTGGACAACTTTAAAGGCGATTTTCTCAATATTTTTTATTTTTTTGCACCCTCAGATTCCAGATTTTCAAATCTTTCAAAAAAGTTGTATCTCGGCCAAATATTGTCCTATCCTAACAACATCAATGGAAAGCTTATTTATTCAGCTTTCAGATGATGTATAAATCTCAATTTCGAAAAATTGACCCTTTTGTGGTCCAGGGTCACATATTATATATAATAGAGTTAAAAATAACTATAAATGTAATAGTTATAGTTTGTATATAAATACTTTATTTATAGTGCAATAGTTTATTTATATAATAATTTTGAATTTTCACTTTTGCTTTTTTGTGTAACGTTTATTTATATAAATTAATATTTTAGATTCTTGAGAATATTTACTACTATATATACTTAAATAACTGAAATAATTTCTGACTTTTCAAGATGAAATTGTATGCCATACTTTGACAGTGCTGAGGTCCATTGGTTGCTTGATGATTTCATGATAGTCATGCAGCTCGAGCGCCTCTGCATCTACGGGCTTGTAGAAGGGCCAGGCGTAGGCCGCATGCTTCTTGGAAAGCATCTCTTTAAGGATAGTATCACAGTATTTGAGATGATCATTGAGCTTGCTTTTCTTGTTGCCTTGCTGCTGGACATCTCCATCCTCCAGGTCCTTTTTGGGAGGTTTGATGGGTCGACCTGTGCTCTCTCGTCTGGAAATGACTTTACTGTGTTTGGATTCCAACATCGCAGTGGGCAACTCACTTCTGCTGGCAGTGATCGCGCAGGTTGTGGGTGTGGTAGTGTCTGCTTTCCGCTTCACCCCTTTCTTCTGAGGAAAATTAGATCGGCATGTGTGTTAGAACACGAAGGAAATAGGGATGTGCAAAAAAAAAAAGATCAGTGGGGTGTCTGACAGACTACTCTTAAGGAAGCATTTTATAAGTGGTCTGGTTTAGGCTCAAGTTGATTAGACACCCATCAGTAAACATGTTTTTTTTTTTTAGAGATCATCATTTTATTGCATAAACTATCATAGTCCTCACAAAAAAACTGATTATGCATAATAATGGGAACATTGCTCACAGTAGGCGATGTGAAATGTATTGCTGAAGGCAGCGAATCTGTTACAAAAGCTGTTTTGATGGCTGAAACGGAGGTGCTTTAGGAGATGAATTTAGAGATGAGACATCTCAGAAAAGGTTTTAGTGTGCTGACAATCTTACAGCTACTTTTAGACTGTTAACACAATAAAGCACAGCATGCTGTCAGAAAACTAAAGACCTCTCAAAGAAGTTGCATCTCTAAATTCATCTCCTTTAAAGCCTAGCTGCTAAAAATATTTAAAGCTAAAAAAATGGAAGTAAAAGAAAACAATTATAATCAAAATTAAAGAAAACAATTATATTAATATTTTTAAAAAAAAGAACAAATAAATAAAAATAGTCAGTTGCTGTATATAATAATGCAAAAATGTATTACATTTATACAATAAAGTAACATGTTTTTACTCTTTGGGTATATAATAATGCAAAGAAAAACTTATATAAATATAATACCTATCAAATTACATATATATATATATATATAAAATAGTTCTGCAAAGAAGAGTGGGCAAATATCGCAAAGTCTAGATGTGCAAAGTTAGTAGAGACAGAGACATATCCCAACAGACTAAAGGCTGTAATTAAAGCAAAAGGTGGTTCGATAAAATACTGACTCAAGGGGGTGATCCCTTTTCCAACTCAGTGATTCTGTTTTATTTTGACATTTTGGTGTTATATCTTTCACTTGGATGTTATAAGTTGCACTGAGTAAATACAGCTGGATAAAACAAAAACTGTGTCCATCTTCATTTTAGGCTGCGAAGCAACACAATGTGATTATTTTAAAGGGGGATGATTCTTTTCTATACCCACTGTAGGTTTAAGTAAATACAGTAATTTCTTATAATTTCTAGATAAATATTTGTAAAAAATAATTATAAATATAGCTGCAAGCAGCGATGACGGGCCCAAGCCCGGTGTCACCGCAACGGCAGTGGCATCAGGAAAACGGTGCACAGCGGGCACATGCATTAAACCCTCTGGCAGTCTGGTTGTTGAGTTACAGCAATGAAAGGTTACTCTAGAATAGCAATAGAGTGAAACCAATACATTAACGGAAAGGATATATATATATAAATCTTTTAATGATCTATAAAATCTAAAATGATTTTAAAGGATAAGTTTACTTGCAGAATGAAAATTTACTCACCCTCCACTTGTTCCAAACCTGTATGAGTTTCTTTCTTCTGTTGAACACAAAAGATGATACTTTGAAAAAATGTTAGTATCTGAATAGTTGATTGGCACCATTGACTTGCATAGTAGGAAAAAAAATACTATGGAAGTCAATGGTGCCCATCAACTGTTCAGATACCAACGTTTTTCAAAATATCATCTTTTGTGTTCAACAGAAGAAAGAAACTCATACAGGTTTGGAAAAAGGGGAGGGTGAGTAAATGATGACAGAATTTTCATTCTACAAGTGAACTTATCCTTTAATGCTCTATAAGCATTTGTAAAATAATTATATAAAAGTGTATATTGACAGTACAGTACACAATAACACAACAACTGACTCTATGTATTCATTTGCCATTCTAATGGATGGAAACAGACAGGAAAAAGATCAGGATTAAAAGAGTTGTTATCCTGTGACAACCTTGTGGATAACCTTAGTATTACAGCATTCATCTCAGATGAAATGTCTGATAGTTTTTAATTTACTGTTAGCCCTCAAGAGCATTATAAATTTATGAATCTAAGCATGTTTCCTCAGAATGACTTGTCCATATGTAAAAAGTTTTGAGTTTCCTTTTTTACCGTTACTTTAATAAATTGCCATGGCAACACCATTCAAGATATCTTGGCATCATGTTGTGAAAGTTTAGGGTGAATTGCATGAATTCCCTAGGAGGAGTATGCAATAATGCACAGCCTGATTTTTCAAAAAAATCCACATTCAAACCAAAATAGCCAACTTCCTGTTGGTCGTAGCTACTGACTGAAAAATATAAAGTTGTCCGGCTTGATGAGAACAATATATTTACAGAGTTTGGTGACTAAGCAATTCTAAGAATGTTAAGTGCCTCAAAACCACCCGAGAAAAATATTTGCCATGGCAACACTGTTTAAGATATCAGAAATCCGTTCACAGATTTACATTGGGCGTGTTTTGACATTATTCTGATGAAGTTGAAGCAAACCGGATAAAAGATGTCGATTTCAAAACGTTTTTAAAAAACGTCCCACACTTCCTGCTGCCAGTTGGTAGCTCTATAACTTTGACTCATAATAGTCACATCTATGTGATCTGCCTCATACAATGAACAAACTGCTGAAGTTTGATCAAAATCAGACATTGTATGCAAAAGTTATTAGACACTTCCTGTCATGGCCAAACCTTTCAAGATATCAAAAATTCCTTCGCAATTTAGCTTCCCAAATGTCTCCAGATCATGTTGATTGAGTTTGTTGCCAATCGGATGAAAACCCTAGGACAAGTATATCAAAATCCAGAGCATGCGTTTTTCACAAAACCCTGAATAGTCGACTTCCTGTGGGGCGGAGCGCTGAATGGGAGCACGAAAGTTGTTCGGTCTGTTGATATCTATATGTGTATGAATTTTGGTGACTAGGTGAAATGGTGTGCGCTACAGAGCCCCTCGAAATTGGCCATTTTAAAGGCTGTGCCACAGGCCCCCTGGTGACCCCCATTGCCATGGCCACAGATTCCAACAAGTGTACCAATTTTCATGTTTTTGAGCATGTTAAGGGCCCCAAATGCCCCCGAAACCTTGAAAACAAAGTTAATAAAAAAAAAAAAAATCCTTAGAAAACAAGCCCTTAGTGGCTTGGGTCATACTGATCCATCCCTAAAACAAAACTAATTTTTTATTTCCCCCTGCCTACAAATGACCTCAAAATGTACTCTGCTATGACATGAACAATGAAAAGGACAGAGCAAATAAAACCTGCTACTTCCACATAATTTTAACTGGTCTTACTTTGACAACAGGCTGTGCGGTTGGGATCATGGACGTGGCAGGGGGCACAGCTTGGACATTGGAGGTGATGGTCGAGACTGGAGTCGCAGCTATTACAGGAGTCTGAGCCAGCTGAGGAGGGGAGCTCGGACATGACGAGGATGGAGAACCAGTAGTCAGTGCTATCGATTGTTGGTTTTCTGTTTGGATGTGATAATGACAAGGTCAGCTGGAAACTCTCCTTCAAGCAGCATGTCACTGGTAACTTCAAATGTTTATTATTTGTGACATCCAGTCAGTTACCTGAAGTAGGAGGTGGTACAGGTTTCCGTGCTTTACCCTTCGGTGGTGGGGGTAAAAGTTCCACCTCCTCCTGGGGCATCTGAGCTACCTTTTGGAGGAAAATCTTTTCCAAGGCTTGAGCCATGAGGACAATGTCATCTGTGGGCTAGGACAATATATCAAGGGAAATTAATTTAAATGGCACATTATAAAACAGAGTGGTAATGAAAGAAAGCATATAATTAAAAAAATGTATTAAGTATTAAGGACTTAAATCTACCTTGTTATAGATGTAACAGTTTGTGAACATAGTGTTAAAGTCCTGCATGCATTCGCCAGCAGTCCAATAGTAATTATTCTCAAGTCGCTTCTTTATGGTTCCCATGTCCATTGGATTCTTGATAATTTTATGGTAGTCCTATATAACACAGACCAATAAATTACACCAGCTCTAGTGCATTAGGTGAAAGAAAACAAACATTTAGAGGTGATTTATAATTTTTTGGATGTTCAAATAATAAATCTATAATTAAGTCATTTATATTTTATTTCCCAAAAATAACACTCTAGACATTTCAGGCATCTACAGATATGAACAAGTTAAAATTAAGACTTTTAAAGACCTTTTTAATACCACCTTATGTGAAATTTAAGACCAAACCTATGATGGAAATACACATTATATTACATACGTATATGTAATATTTAATGTGTTAAATGTAAAAAGAAAACAAAATATCATCGCTGTCAAAAATGCTATTTATTATTATGATATATTATAGTGAACTTTTCATATCAGCAGACAATATCCCATACAAAATATCCCCACAAAAGCACAGCATCACCGAGATTTTTGGTGATGTAAACTATTTATTCAGAAGCAATATTTTCATTAGTGTCCTATCAGCTTTTACATTCTTAAATCTGCATGTTTTTAATATTTACACCAGTATGTTATTTACCTTTATTTACCTTTATAAAGGCCAATATTTTTTAACCCTATTAAATGTATGCGTCATCTTTCATGTCAAATTCTTACAAAGCAATGTTCAAGCAATTCAATATACACTATAGGGCTGTTACCAATCAAATTAAATAATTTACACTTCAAAATTACAACTGCAGTAAATAATGTTATGAGATTAATGTTTGAAATAAAATTTTGAATATACAAATAAGACATGTTGGGGGAAAATGCATACATTTAAACATGAGACTAAACCGCCAGTAGGCTCATTCATTCAACCGATTCCTTCAAAGAGCCAAATCGCTCAGTAACAAAAACGCAGAGTGTTGCTTGGAGAATGTGGAATACTTCTGTTCTGATCTTTGTTTGGAACTATTTTCGTTGGTGAAATAGAACAAAACAGTCAATGTTGTGTCTAAAATATAAGTAATATACTTGACTACATTATGTTATAAATAAACTAAACATTTAAATTTTTACCTCAGTATGTTTGTTTTGTGAGTTTCTTTATGTATGCCGTTACGCTAATTTGATTTGATTTCTTCATGTGTCTCTCAGACACAGGCAGCACGAGCCTCAGCAGCGCAACATTGATACCAGAAATACACTATCCATCATCAATCGCTGTTTTAACTGAATGTAATAAAATCAGAAGAATCATTCTCATGTTTTGATGTGTCACTAGTTATTTTTTGGTCACTTAAGTTTTAATCAAGCTATTTGTCTCGTCGGGCAAGTAAAATTCTCTAGCCATTTTTCAGTAAACTTGCATTAACCCATTTAAAGCAGCTAGGATACTGCTCAGCTAGCTGGTGTTCAACTGGATTCTGCTGTCGCAATTCTCTGATGACGCAGTAACTACAGCGGAGGAAAAAATGTTCAGTCTGTCCAATGATTGTAAACAGTCACTGGGTCCATCAGACTGGAGAAATTTTTGCGGTAATGTGACCAAAAATATTTAAGACCCACTGAATCTGAATTTAAGAAATTTAAGGCTTTTTAAGGTATTGTTTAAGGAAAACTTTATCTAAAATTTTTAAGGACCCACGGCCACCCTGCATTTATTTTGTTAATCCCAATATAACAGCAAAAAAAAAAAAAAAGTCCCGATTCAAAAACACTGACTCAATCAGCTGCATGAGTTTGGGGCGGGACTATCTGCTTGCTGGACCAATATCAGATGGGGGACACCTTTAAAAACAGTAATTGTTTTTGCAATTCAATTTGGTAACACTAGAGGCGCACCTTCAAGTCAAATGTTATCATTATTACATGTCTTTGAAAAAGGTCTCTTATGCTCACCAAGGCTGCATTTTTTTAATGAAAAATTCAGTATAAACAATATTGTGAAATATTATTACAACTTAAAATAACTAAATAAGTTTTCTATTTTAAAATGTAATTTATTCCTGTGATGACAAAGCTGATCATTATCAATGTTGAAAACAGATGCTGCTTAATATTTTTGTGGAAACTGTGATACATTTTTTCAGGATTCATTGATGAATAGAAAGTTCAAAACAACAGCATATATTTGAAATATAAATATTTTGTATTATTATAAATGCGATCAATTTAATGTGTCCTTGCTGAATAAAAGTACAGATTTTTTTTTATCTGAACCCAAACTTTTGAATGTTAGTATATCATGGTTTCCACAAAAATATGAAGCAGTACAAATGTTTTCATCATTGGAAATAGTAATACATGTTTCTTGAGCAGCAAATCAGCATATTAGAATGATTTTTGAAGGATCAAGTGACACTGAAGACTGGAGTAATCATGCAAAAAATTCAGCTTTCCCATCACAGGAATAAATGACATTTTAAAATATAAAATACAAAACATTTATTTTAAATTGCAATAATATTTCAATAATAATATTACTGTTTTACTGTATCTTATCAAATATATGCAGACTTTGTCTGCATTAAAAAAATAAAAATATATATCTATATGAAATGAAAGCCAAAAACATTTTACTCACTGGCAGATTCAATTTGATGGCATCCACAGGTGTGTAAAAGGGCCACGCAAACTGATGCTTCCATAGAGTCTTCACAACCACATTCTGCATGTATTGTAGCTGGTTAGTTTTTCGGCCAGGCTTACCAGGGTTCGTGACCTCAGGAGGGGGAGGGTTCACAATAGGTGGAGGCACCTGGGCAGGGGATGTGACTACCGACATACTGCTCAGTTAAGGGGAAGAAGTTGCCTGAATGACGTCTGTACGTCTCTTAGCTCAGTTACAATGATCCTCTTGCTGCTCCTTAGTCCCACCTCGACACACACATCCCATCTCAGGACCTGAGTGTCAGCACGCTGCCAGTAAACGTAGAGAAATATCTTATTAAATATACATGAAAATAAAGTCTCTCTCTCACACACACACACTCACATA
>NW_015555723.1:155777-164762 GCF_001515605.1 Sinocyclocheilus anshuiensis
CTCAATGGAAATGTAACTGCAGAAAGATATCTATCTGTCTATCTATCTATATGTATGTATATATGTATACATATATACAATAGAATATCAATTAAAATATTACTGCAGATATGATACCAATTAACACGATTTCTTTACACATTATACTGCTAAAATGCTATAATATATTGCATTATATTGCTAAAGTGTACATTTTAATCTAATTTAAAACTGTATCAAGACCATCATCATGCTGGACGTTGACGTGCATGTGAAAAACAGTATTTGTATTCATTAATATTTATAACCATTCATGTATAGCAAATTAATTTAAAAATCATTTTCATTTTATTTGTGCTACATTTTACAGCTAAATGTGATATGATGCATCTTCACCAATAAATTAGTTAAAAGTCTGAACTGCAATATCGGGGGTTTCACGTGAAAAAAAATGACTAAAAAAACATGGAAAAGGCTGAAAGATTCTATGAACTTGAGCGTTTCATTCCAACTACAGTCAATAGTAGCACCAACAAAACGAACATAATTTCGCTCGCTTATGAGAGGCCATGAAAAATTGCAGGTTTAGTCGGAATTAAACCAAAACATCAGCTAGCAAACTGCGCCCCTGCGCGCCCTCAAACGGAGCTCTCTAACTGTACATTTCACCGGAAACACATTTGCAATCGAGCGTGCAAGTAACTGCATCAGGCGTGTGTATATAAGTTCTTGAAAAGATGGCGGGCACGGGAGAGACAGGGCATCGAGTGAGGAATGTCGAGGATCGAGCCCCACCATGTCTTTAACAACCATTGTGTGTGCATGCCGTTCAGCCAGCTAGCTACTCAGCGGGCTAATTTGAAATCAGCCCACAATGCATCCTCCAGCCCGGTTTTTACACTTGATACAATGAGGAAAACAGCGCAAACAATTACAGCGAGCTCTACGTTTACGGATAGAATGGGCTGCGCGTGAAAGAAGGTTTTGTTACATTGTTGCAAAGCGCCGCTCATCAGCTCCAGTCTGTCAGAGGAGATCCTGCTAGCCACATTCAGCTGTTTCCCCCCCCCAAAAGACCAATATACATCACCTAAACTGAATATAAACTTCGATCGGAATGCGCTAAACGTAAATATGTATGTTATATTTTATTACTTTCACTCCAAGCAGCTCCGGTAGCGTTTTCCTTGCAGATTTTCGGGTAGCTTTTATTGCGAAGAAGCATAATAGATGGCTGGGGTCGACACTGGTTGGGTAGTGTTGTGCGCATGCGCGCTGCGTCGCACGGTATTGTGGTTGTTGTTGTATTATGAATAACTGTCGCTCTCTGCGCCGCTCAGCCTTTAACGTTCTCATTCCAAACCTCCGATATACACATGTCGTTTATTACAAATATAGAATTGACACTGCAATATAAAGTAAGCAGATCATGTGTATAACCTTGAATAGGTTTGTGTTTGGTTGATGAACAACTGACAATACTGCATATAAGAGTTACTGACAAAATAAATAAATGCATAGAAATATTTGTGCTTTTATTAGTTTACTTCTATCTATCAATCAATCAATCAATCAGTCAGTCAGTCAGTCAGTCTGTCTGTCTATTATAAACCCCAAAATTACTATGTAATTTTATTAGTAAGTACTGAACAATAATGAACAATTGTGTGAAAA
The DNA here is from genome assembly GCF_001515605.1 of Sinocyclocheilus anshuiensis. Classification (NCBI taxonomy): domain Eukaryota; kingdom Metazoa; phylum Chordata; class Actinopteri; order Cypriniformes; family Cyprinidae; genus Sinocyclocheilus; species Sinocyclocheilus anshuiensis. The sequence continues at coordinate 157,431 of NW_015555723.1, forward strand.
AGCGACAATGTAGATAGATAGATAGATAGATTTTAGGATTAATATGATGTCTAATAAAATATTAATATTTAATATAATATTTAATAAACCAGTTTTTGCTGCACTTGTTTTATCTTGCAACACTGGTGAAAATAATTTCATAGGCTATATCAAAATAATATCATATTTCTAAATGTCCAGTAAATATGATACAATAAAGTAAATACGATGTTTGTAATGTTGCATCTCATGACCGATGAGGTTTCCTCCTCCCAGTAGCCCCTCACTTTGCGATCAGCACTAAACAGACAAAACAGCGAGACTGACCCCAGATCAGCTTTGTACGGAGTGATGAACAATTTTCTGTTCTAGTGGAAAAGATTCGAACAGACTTACTTGCAAAATATTGAAATAAAAAATGATGCCTTTGTTCACAGTTCATTTAGAGAAACCAAAGCTATGCTAAATTTATTTTCGTCGAATAAAGTAAAGAAACAGTCAGTCACCATCATACGAATCTCATTCTCAAGCTGTCCTTACATACCGCACATGCGCGGTGGCTCAGAGAATAGGGTCCTAGAACTGCGGTCCTGAAACTGCAGCCTCCGGTTGTGCAGGAACATACTATTGAAGTGCCGCCTTTTCCACCAGTTTGTAAACATAGTAGTTTGGAGCGACTCGTTTGCAGGGTTTAAAGTTCTCCGGCGTGCGGCTGGGAAAAAAAGTCGTCCTACATTTAAAAACACTTGTTGATATCAAGTTCGAGTTCATGAGTTCGCCTACCAATGTATGAGAGGAACACAGCTTTCACTCTCAACCAGACTAACAGCCAATCAGAAGTTTTTGCTCTTATAAACACGAGACGCGCATTAGCTGATGAATGGAAAGAAGCCTGGGTCTCGACTCGAGCGCGACACATTGAAAAAGCTGCGAGGCGCAATGGTCAACTATTTCCATCTGAACTCTGCAGGACTGCGGCTCTCCAGGACCGGAGTTCGCCACCCCTGGCCTAGTAAGACCTTGATTAGCTGCTTCAGGTGTGTTTGATTAGGGTTGGAGCTAAACTCTGCAGGACACCGGCCCTCCAGTACCGAGTTTGGGCACCCCTGGGTTAAACTCTTCCTCTGCATATGCTGTGAGTTTGGGCTGCTTTACGTTCATCTGGGAAAACTCACTTGATTTGTAACGTAAATCATTTAAACCTATGCCAACACAGGAGAATACATCAACATATTTCTAAATATGTGATTTATTGTACATAGCGATTTCAAAATAAACGTTTCTGACTTGGCATGTGGCCAAATATTAAAATTAAATGGATTTGAACGTCGTTGAATCACATGAAACATCACCAGGCCGTTGGCGCCCTCTGCAGGTATTTGTTAAGGCATATTACATTATTTAACTGTTGTTCAGTAAAACCATGTACTTGGTTTTGATACTTTATTTGAGGCCAATTATTATTGCCTCATCGTTACTTTATATATAAATATAGTCATATTAAAGCCTGTTGTTCCACTTAGTTCTATTTGTATTACTAAAAATATCAGATTACTCGCTTGTCAAAATAATCAAATTACTTGATTAGCAAAATAATCATTAGTTAAGCACTAGATTAGTTAAAACATTTCAAAATACAACTGCATTGTTTTACTTTTTGTGATTAAAAGACTGGACATTACTTTTACGGTAGTATACTGTATAGTAGAATTCCTTGCGTTACATTTCAAGTTTGATGTTTTTTTTTGTTTCTTCTTATTTTTTTCTTATCAGTTTTGTATATTAGGGTTGTGTGTTACACCTAATGTTGTTAAAAGAATGTTCCGTTTTTTTACCGTAAATTTTACGGATTTTTTTTTACAGTGTATATTCATTAAAAAAAAATCAGTTTGAATAAGGAAAGCGATAACTTTGCCATAGTATCCTTTCAAATGTTAAAGTTGCCACAGTCATTGCATTCTTTGCATGTGCTGCACTTTATTTGTACCATTTTGTTTTATTAGTTTATTTATTAGAATTTGAAAGATAATAACAATATTGATTAATAAGTGAGATCAGATTTTAGTTATTGAAAGTCCTGGAATTTTATTTTGCAGTATCTGTACAGACCCTGTTTAAGTTACTAGTTCTTCGACCATTTTAACGTTTTTGTTGTTGTTATTTGAACTGAACTGTAGTTGTCTGTAGTAAACTGGCTTTGTATATTTCCTATTTTATATTAGTTTCCTAGTATTTAATTTACCATTATTTCTTTTGAACAAAGCAATTTCAGAAATTTCATGTTTTAGATTGTAGGTCACCTTGTGAGTAACCTTTCTTGGTATTGCTGTTTCAAATATCCCACCAAAATCTGTAGTCTGAGCCTGTCGAGGGCTAATGGCAATGGCAGATACGTTACTAATTAGTTTAAAGGAAAATCATTTTCTTTTTTTGTTTGCCAAATAACCCTGTGTAGGTAGGTGTCTACCCCCGCAACCCCCCGGAAAAAAGTTCAGGCTCAGGATTTTTTTTTGCTTTAACCTGCGTTTGAAACCAAAACTCGGGTTAGAACCCTCCAGTAAGGTTCTATTTGTTTGTTCGTGTTTCGTTGCTTATGTGATAAGTAAACCTGAGCTGAATGCAAGTACTGGGTCTGTTGTTAGCCGTGCTATGTGTGTGACAGGCATGTGTTCGTGACAGGGCGCCAACTATATAGATGTTTATTGTTGTAACTGATTTGTCTGGCTGTCAAAATATACACTGCACCATTCGCAGTTCTGGATAAACATTTGACTTAGTAAGAAGAAGCAACGGGCTTGGTTGCCATGCTATTCTAGGCAACTGAAATAAATGGCATTTGTTTACATCATTACATAATTTCACTCTATTCAACCATTTTATGATCAACTATGATCTCTTATTTAGAGCCCCCGTATTTGACCCACATGAGGTGCAGAGATGGCATCATAGGAGATGAAGCTGGACACAGAAACACATAAGACATTCAGCATCATCATCCTCTAAGGTAGAAAACCTGCCTTTTGGTTACTTTGCCTTTTTAAATGCAGAGCTTCAGCCAGAAGTTAAGTTGTTCCTCTGTTGATGTAATCTGTGTACATCTATTTCTGAAGCCTGCTCCCGTGAAACCAAACTACTCCTTGAAGTTCACACTCGCAGGTCACACAAAAAATATATCATCAGTCAAATTTAGCCCTGTGGTTGGCCAGTTCATGTAAGTAGTAATGTACTTGTAATGTTCAGTTTTAATCTACAGAAAGCAAACCAATGTATGAAGATTTTGAAATGACAAGCTCATCAAAATATGGCGGCAGACAAGCTCATCAAAATATGGGGCGCTTTTGATGGAAAATTTGAGAAGAGTCTTGCAGGACATAAACTTGTGAGTTTTAATCTAAGTTAAAGGACTAGTTCACAAAAAATATACATATTTGCTGAAAATTATTTTTGTTGAAAAGTTTTTTTTTTTGTTGTTGTTGTTGAAAAGTGAACTATTCCTTTAAAGGGTCAGTTCCCCTGAAAATGAAAATTCTGTCATCAATTACATATTGCACTCATGTCGTTCAAACCCATAAGATGTTCATCTTCAAAACACAAATACAAATATTTTGAATGAAACCTGAGACATTTCTGTCCCTCTGTTGAAAGTCCATAGATGTATTAAAGAGATGGTAAAAATATACTCTTAAGAATCTTCCTGTTCCAGCAATTAAAGATCATATTGTGATGTGCATGGCCGGACTTACCATTGAGCTTGAATGGGCTGCAGCCCAGGGGCCCCGCTTTAACCCGTTTACATTTGTTCAGTTATGTGCCAGTAAGAAATTATTAGCCGCATTTCAACTGCGCACACGGGCCAGCCGGGGCTTCCAGCTTCCAAATACGACATTCGAAGCCATAATCAAACAGCATAAACTGGAATTTATGATTTTTTTTCACGTAGAAAAAGGATACACGTATTAAATCACGTCTACGCTGCGCCAAATCGCCGATTAATTTGTGATCACATGGCTACTTTAAACGGTTCCATTAAGCATTTAGCCCAAAAGAGCGCACATTTACAACGATAATGATAAATTCTCACGTTCACGCCTCGCTTCTTTACAGAGGATGATTCTATATTATATTAATGTTCCACTAAATTAATCTAAAGAATTCTGAGCGCTCTCTCCCGTCCAAAGACTATAGAATACCCTAATATCTTACAGGGACTTTGTCCCGTCTCACTACCTCCACACAAAGTGGAGCAGAAATTTCATCAGAACGATTTAAAAAAATAAAAATAGCCAGTTACAGGGTTCGTACTGTCATGAAAAACCCAGAAAGCGTTGGAAAAGTCGTGGAAATGTATTTTTTACAAATCTCTATATAATAGAATATTTGTTTAATCACGTCCTGAATCTCGGTGCGGGATTGCGCATTTTGGTTTTACTCATTTTCGCAGGTTTCGCACGTTTGGAAAATTCCCGCAAACATTTATTTAATATAGGCTACTTTAAACGGTTCCATTAAGCATTTAGCCCAAAAGAGCGCACATTTACAACGATAATGATAAATTCTCACGTTCACGCCTCGCTTCTTTACAGAGGATGATTCTATATTATATTAATGTTCCACTAAATTAATCTGAAGAGTTTTGAGCGCTCTCTCCCGTCCAAAGATTATAGAATACCCTCATATCTTACGTCTCACTACCACCACACAAAGTGGAGCAGACATTTCATCAAGACGACTTTAAAAAATAAAAATAGCCAGTTACAGGGTTCGTACTGTCATGAAAAACCCAGAAAGCGTTGGAAAAGTCGTGGAAATGTATTTGAAAAATCTCTATATAATAGAATATATGTTTAATCACGTGCTGAATCTCGGTGCGGGATTGCGCATTTTGGTTTTACTAATTTTCGCACGTTTGGAAAATGTTTCCAAACATTTATTTAATATACAATGTAGGTTAGATGAGTTAAAAAATTCACACAGAATATCAGATTAAGTGAGTCATTTGAAAACAGCGTGAGTGGTTCAGCTGTACCGCATGTTCGACTGTCACTTGCCTAATCGGGTCAGTGTTGCATCATCACAAAAGTTTATCATTTGCACGTCTTTTTAAGTCTTTTTTAAAAACCATTCGGTACTTGCGCGCTCCAAACTACTTTTCTGGCCGCTCACGGTCACATCCAAAGCGTGCGCACATGAAGCCGCCTCACAAACACCTCAAAAAAAAGTTATTGTTTTCATTGTTTCTGACTCAAGTAACCTTGCATTTTAATAAATAATGTTACATAAAGACAGGATTCAACTCACTCATTAAGACAATCACTTGCTGCCACCTACTGGCAGTTGTAGTTTCATATTTTAAAAAGTAGCTCATTATTTCATTTTTGCAATCATTTAATATTTCTACACTAAAATGTTGTATTTAAACTTAACATAACTTATGCAAAATCCATCTATGGATTTTGTTTATAGTGATTTCATTTGATTGTTAATAGCCAACGTTTTTTTATTCAGATTTAATTTATTAAATTTAAGAATCTGACATAAAAGGACACAGATATGACAATACATTTTCATAATAATGCATCTCTTTAGTTTTTTTCTGCTCAGTGTTATTTCAGGGTGTTGATCTCTCAACTGAGAGATCACATCCTGTTTATTGTATTATAGTGACTATTTAATATTACATCTAAACTTTGACTAGGCTAGACATGTTGCCTATTAATTGTATACAGTATATTAACCTGAAAGCATATTTACATTTTTGTGTATTTTGTGTTACTCCATAATAATGTTCTAGTTGAGGGCATTTGTAGTATAGGTATGAGGCCCAAACATAACCTCAAGCCCAGGGGCCCCCGGCCCCGTAAGTCCTGCCCTGGTGATGTGAATATCAGATGTGGCCTGGTCATCAGACTACAATCTTTTGGTGTCTGCATCAGATGACAAAACACTGAAGATCTGGGATATGAATTCAGTAAAACTTGTCAAATAATTGTATCTGATGCTGTACGTGTCATCCATATCAGTTTCTGAGTATTGTATCCTAATTCTCTGTCATGCTTTTGAAGGGAAAATGTCTGAAGACACTGAAAGGCCATAGCAACTACGTCTTCTGTTGTAACTTCAACCCACAGTCGAATCTTGTTGTTTCTGGATCTGTAAGTAAACAAACAGATGAATTGTTTTTTTAAATGAATAAAAATAAATATGAGACAGTGTTTGTCATCGTATGTCATTTATTGATTGAGTGATGTGGTTCATGTTGACAGTTTGATGAGAGTGTACGGATTTGGGATGTCAAAACTGGGAAGTGTCTGAAGACCCTGCCAGCTCACCCGGACCCCGTCTCAGCAGTAAACATCAATTCCCAAAAATATTTTTATTAGTTTGCATGCAGATTTTGTTGATGTCGGTTTCATGGTATGTTTTCAGGTTCACTTCAACAGAGATGGATCCCTAATAGTATCCAGTAGCTATGATGGTTTATGGTAAGTTGAGTTGTGCCTTCTATTAAAAGTCCTGTTAGCCATTTCAGCTTTTTGGCTAGCTTACTCATTAATGTTTCTAAACCCAAAAACGTATAAAAAGGCAGAGTGGCATAGCGCATTCTCTGACTGGATATTACAGTGATATCTGTCCGTTAGAACAGACATTTTATGTGTGCCATTAGTAAACATTTACTTACAGCACCTTCAAGTAAGCCTCCATCTGTACTCATGATGTGATGACATTATTTATCCATTCGTAATGTTATGGACTGTATTTCAGCCGACTGTGGGACACTGCATCAGGACAATGTCTGAAAACTCTCATAGGTATGTGACTTATGTGACTGGTGAAGCTGGAGAGCACGATATCAAGTTTTCTTATCATAGTTGGACTTTGTTTTAGCCTTAAATCTTGAGGTGTTGTTGTGGTACCAGATGGCAGGATGGTGTGTGCTGCATAATTTAAATAAATGTAGCCTTTCTAAATGCAAATTAGGAGAGTGTGTTGATGGCGAACTGATCTGTTTTATTTCCAGATGATGACAACCCTCCTGTCTCAGTTGTGAAGTTTTCTCCAAATGGAAAATACATTCTAGCTGCAACACTGGACAAGTAAGGAAATTAATCTCCCTAGTGACTGTTTATTTTTTCCAGTCAGTGCAGTTTCTGAGACAATATTAATTCAGTAAAACGACCAACAATGCAAACAATTGTCATGTAATATAAAAAAAAAAGAACACATAAATAAATTGATGCTTTATCTCATAGTACGTTAAAGCTCTGGGACTACAGCAAGGGAAAGGTATGTCATCAAACTCAATCATAAATGTTGACTGCTAATAATTTTTATTGATATATATATATATATATA
>NW_015555723.1:165339-166940 GCF_001515605.1 Sinocyclocheilus anshuiensis
TGTATGTGTGTGTGTGTTACTACATTAATGATATGTTGATCATGCTAATATATGTTAATTTCTAGAGGTTTGATTGTACAAAATGTCCTCACTATTCAAAAATGTCCTATTATTGACTATAGTGAGGACATTTTGTACAATCAAACCTATACAAATGTTGAACACCAACTAGTGAGCCAGACCTCAGTTAAAAAGGCTTACAAATCGATAAAATCATGTTTATTATATTTAAATCTAGTGTTTTGCACAGGTTTCTGTGAGGGTTATGTTTAGGGCTGGGGTTGGGTTAGGTGATAAAAAATATAATTAATGTGATATAAAAAAATGGAAGATTATGAGAGTCCGCACTGAAATAGTCAAAAAATAAATACAAATTTGTATGTGCCTACTTTACCATATTTTCCGGACAAATTTGTGCCCAGAAGTGAAATAAATCGGACAAAACATCCTTTTGAGGACGTCCTCCTTTGTAAACACAGTATAAAAATAAAATAAATAAAGTGGGGTTTTTTATGTAAAAAGGTTTTCTATTAGGGTAAGGTTATAATGTTTATAATTAACTGTATAAACAATACAATGTCTATGGAATGTCCTCATTTAGATAGCTAAGTATCTGTGGGTAATGTTTCATCCTTTAAATGATCAATTGTACCTTTGCTTTTTTTTTTTTTTGTGTCTCAAGACATATACTGGACATAAAAATGAAAAGTTTTGTGTGTTTGCCAATTTTTCTGTGACTGGAGGAAAGGGAGATTCTGTTCCACTCTGTCAAAGTATTTGTTTTAATACATAGTTATATAGTTATTTAGACCAGTTTCTGAATAACCTGAATCTGTCTTGCTCTCATTCAGTGAATCGTCACAGGCTCTGAAGACAACATGGTATATATCTGGAACTTGCAGACCAAAGAAATTGTGCAGAAATTACAGGGGCACACAGGTATATGACATTTGCTACACCTCCCAGACTCAAACACATGGCAGCCTCTTTGATTTTGTTAACATAAATGTGATGTATTTTTGTCCTTAGATGTAGTGATCTCGACAGCTTGTCACCCTACAGAGAACATCATTGCCTCTGCAGCCCTGGAGAATGACAAGACCATCAAACTGTGGAAAAGTGATGGTTAAATTAAAGCACTGCACTTTCAGAGGCTTTAGTAGAAAACTTCAGACTGACGACTTCCAATAGTGTCTGTCTTTTACCATGATAGCACCTAGTACAGGGTTATTATCTAATAGATGGGCAGGTCCTGTCTGCTCAGAATAGTGACAATCTCACTCATCTTTAAGCCTGTTCTCCCCTTAATATACTGTAATAATCTACTGTAATGTTTTCAGTTCATTTTAATTTATTACTGAGGAGCAATTGTTTTCTATTAAATCATAAATTCTGTTGTTTTATTGATCTGCAGATGGATGCAATTATGGTAGACATATCAAAAATGGATATATAAATGTTTTTGTTAAGCAAGAGAATTTTCAGGTCCCTTGATGAAACTTTTTTGCCATCAAATTTTTTGCTTTTTGTTTACAGGGGTCATATGATGTGATTTCAATTTTTCCTTTCTCTTTGGAGTGTTACAAGCTCTTGGTGCATAA
>NW_015555723.1:167757-169834 GCF_001515605.1 Sinocyclocheilus anshuiensis
CGGCATCACAGTATGGTAAGGGGCGTAACATTTCCATCACACGCTTGAGGTATTCAGCCAATCACAACGCACTGGATTGCTGGCCAATCAGAGCACACCTCGCTTTTTCAGACCGATAAGCTTTGTAAAAATCGACGCGTTTCAGAAAGGCGGGGCATAGAGGAGAAACAATAATGTACAGTATGTGGAAAATAATGTTTTTTTAACCTTAAACCTCATAAACACATTTCATTACACCAAATACACAAAATAATGTTCTTTTTAGCAACATCATATGACCCCTTTAAGCATTTTGCAGTCATTGATATTGATATGTGAATTTATAATATCCTTTGGATCCTTAAATTGTTTCTAACATTATTTTCCACTATTTAAGCTTTGAATTTGAAGGCATCAATTTGTCTTCAGTTTTATTTTCATGGTTTTGGGTTTGAACCATTGGAGCAGTAGGTAAATTTCCATTAAATTTTCGGTACTGTAGAAACTATAAATGTTACTGCAACATTTTTTTTTCTGTATGAAACTGTTAATCCTATTTAATGTTTTGGTTTATATATACACACACACACACACACACATATATATGTGTGTGTGTGTGTGTGTGTGTGTGTGATATCTTGTATATCATTTATTCATAACTATCAAATAGTTTTGATGTTTGCTAAAGACAACAACAGTTTTTTTTTTTTTGTACAATCTGAAATTTAATAGTCCTTTGAACAGACATAATAGGATAATACACAATACACCCTCCATTTGTCTTGTAAAAAAAGAATGAGTGAGCCGTCCTCAGCTCTCAGGTGAGGGTACCATGAAAACAAATGGCAGAGGAACAGAGAAGCCTTTGCAATGTAAACCTTTCCCTCAGTCCAGGTTTGAGGGCACGGCTCCACTTAAAAATGAATATTTACACCAACAATGTGTACAATATAGAACAGACGAAATAATGATATAGAGAATAAAAATTACACTTTGTACAAAAATAGATAATTATCTTAAAATGCATCTCTTTTGTGTTTTGTTGATATGTCCTGTGAAGGATTGGTGTCTCACAGGAAAATATTACAGATGTCTGATAGCGGCACATCAGGATTTTAGCTGATATCAGGTAAGATGTGCCTGGCTCTTGATGGCCTAACAAACCCTGTTTGACTAGTCCAACACAGTGCAAACCCAAGAGCGCTTTACATTGTCTGTGTTTTGTCTATACCTCAGCAAGGGGTCTTGTATGCACATTCTAAATATGCTGGTTTTGGAGTAATGAAAGGCCAAAGATGTCCAATGACAGAACAAAGAAATGTCTACTGATCTTCCCTGATGGCCGATTCAAATTTCTCCCTGGTCAAAGCATAAAAACATCACCACTAGAACTTCAGTTTCTGCATAACAATCACATTGACAGTATATGCTGTTTATGTGCATATTAGACTGAATACTTATGTTGCTGTGAGGCCTGGAATTATCTTTTGGCAGAATGTTTTGTCTAAATCAGTAGGTCTTTTGCACTATGTCTGCTATTGACAACTGCTGCTGCTACACATACCTCCCGAATTCAAATAATAGTTATTAAAAGTAATTGTCATCATGAAAACACTGGTTCAGATTGGCTCGATCTGCAATTGAGGTGTGATGCGGTAATAGAAATGTTATGAAATCTATCATTATTACAGTTTCTTCCTTATGACACAGATAAGACTGCACAACAGAACCAAAAATTGCATTTGTATCATCCTGAGGCTTAGAAATTTTATTTTGCAATGTTTGCCAAGCATTACAACTCTTAAACTGTAACAAATTCATGTAATAGCAGATGAGTACAGCTGCAATGTAACAACTTTTCCAATAGGGGACAGGCATGGCACTTCCCAAACCTTACGATTCCCTGAGGCCAGACTATTATCTGGATTCCTTTAACTTCTTGCATATTTTCAAATCACAAACACCAACTTGCTGGGAATTATCAGATGATATATATACTGTATGTATATACTGTATGTATATATGTATGTATGTATATATATATATATATATATATATACATACAGTATATATATATATATATATATATATACATACA
>NW_015555723.1:170013-183334 GCF_001515605.1 Sinocyclocheilus anshuiensis
TATATATATATATATATATAACATTATTGAAAATCTTTGGAAATACTTAATACATATTTATGCTGAATTTTAGATGCAAAACATCAGGAAAAATCTTCAGTATTTTTTACACAGTTCTAACAATGAATCGTTGTATTTTCATCCAGCGTGAGTTCAGCCAGGAGTACACCTGCTTTTCATTATTTTTAGACCATTCTGTTATTCATAGGCCCATTTATCTTCCAAAAAGAAAAGGAATTAAAGCCAAACTGCATGCAGTTTCTTCCTCATGAAGATGGACTTTCAGAATCCTGATGTATTACAATACCGCTTAAAAGAAGCAAGTTCTAAGTGCTTGGGGGAAAAATGTTACTGTGGTTCTGTTAACTGCACAGTTTGAGCAAAAACTTCCAGTGGCAGATACAGTGATGTGTTTTTTGAGGACAGCTGCATGAAGAAGTGCATCCGAGGTATTTTGTTTCCTCTCATGAAATCTGAATATTCACAGCAAAATGATTGTGAGTTCAGAGATGAAGCGGTTTGGCTCTGTACTCAAAAGAAAGCAGAGGTAGACCTCTGTAAGGCAGAAGAAATGAGAAACCAAAATCTCCATGAGACTTCCCAAACATGCATGCAAACCAGGAAAAAAACTCACTAAATCCATCCTGCGTGGTATTCCGTAATGGACCATTACACAGTATTTTGTGGATTGCACAATGTTTCTGATGAAACGCCAAGGTAGAATTACTCGGTCCTCTCCTGTGAGATCAGAGATGTGTCCTGTGGCCTCCTGTAGCGTTTTGTACATGAGTTGCACCCTCTGTCAGAGAGGCAGAGATGAAAAGAAATCATTCCCTTATGTCATTTGGTGTGGCGCTTCCAGCATTTCCATTAGGAAAGTGTCGATGGGTGTGTCTCCGATTAACTTGAAAAAGAAGAGATGTTCAAGACATTTCAGACCGATGGAGCGCAGGGCAGGCAGACGCAGTAACAGCTTGGCAAATCTGTCCGTGAAACAGTGGATGTCAATGTTTGGATGAGCACAGTGTAATACTTCAACTGTTTTCTTATTTTTATTTTTTAAATAACATACCATTGAAAAAGTTTGGGGTCAGTAAGGTTGTTGTTTTTTTTTTAAAGTAATACTTTATTCAGCAAGGATGCATGAAATTGATCAAAAGTGACAGTAAACACATTTATAATGTTACAGAAGATTTCTGTTTCAAATAAAAAACGTTCTTTTGAACTTTCTGCAAACAAAGGAATTTGGAATAAGGTATCAAAGTTTCCATAAAATGTTTTTTTTTGAGCAGCAAATCCACATATAAGAATGATTTCTGAAGAATCATTTAACACTGAAAACTGACGGCTCCTGAAAATTAAGCTTTGCAATACAAGAATAAATTATATTTTAAAATATGTTCAGTTATCTTAAATTGTAATAATATTTCACAGTATTACTGTTTTTTATGTATTTAGATCAAATAAATGCAGCTTTAATGACCACTTTTTTTCAAAAAACAAACACTTCTGAACGGTAGTGTAAAAGAGATTAAATAAAAAATGTATTTAAGTAAAATTGACTTTATATGCAAGAAAATGGATCGCAAATGTTGCTGACTTTAAATGAAAGTGAAGAATAGCTCATGTTCACTCTGAATCCAGTCCCTCTGTTAAATCTCTGTAGCATTCTTTTTGTTTTGTGCCATTACTTTCATTTTTATATACAAGCGAAAAAATTAAGCATACATAAATGTGAGAGATGTGTGTTTGTGTGTGTACCTCCCAGGCTGATCGGGGTATTTGTGTTTACAGTAGGCCTCTAGAGATGCATACACTCTTTCCCTTAAAGCCTCCACCTCTGATGGATTAGACAGTCCTTTTGAATCTAAGAGTTGACAAAAACACAAAAACCACAATTTATTGTGAACTACTCAAGATAAAGTGGTATTTACACACTCAGCTTTATGAATACGTTTCATAAGAATCTGTAGGTAAATCCTTATATACACACTTGGTCTGATACACAGCAACAATTACCAAAACAAACAAACAAACAAGGTAATGTTAAGGTGTCATTTTGGGCCACTTTATTTGATGCTGCACTACAGTTCAAAAGTTTGGGGTCAGTAAAATGTAGATATATCATAAGAACCCTGAAAATCCTATCATTGTTAATCATGGTTTACTGTTTTCAACATTAATAGCACAAATTCAGCATAGACCATTTACAATATTACAGCCTTTAATGCATACTTGGTGAGCATAAAAGACTTTTCAAAAGCATTAATAAATCGACCCCCAAACCTTTGAACAGTAGTGTACATTTGAGTGCTGTGTAAACATGTCTTTTGGTTGATGGGTTTTGCTAGTTTAATCAATAACTTCAAGGCTGAATCAATAACTTTAGGCTGTAGATAAAGCTATTTCAGAAATCCAAAATAAAGTGCATCGCTATCTAAGAATGTTCTTCACATTACTGTACATCTAAATAGAGGATGCTGGCCATACTATATGTCCACAGCATTGGATCTTTTTTTTATTTTAACTTTTTAGACTCATTATTTGACTCAACTATTTTTATTGTTTGGGGATGAACATAGAGGTCGCATGACAACAATGTTGTCACAACGTTGCATTACTTACTTTTTTTTTTTTTTTAGAAAAGTATGCAGTACCCAGTATATACTGCTTTCTATAAGCTCACTGTAGCTATACTAAGGGTTATAATCACAGGAATCTCATTTAGTCTTTCTGGCTTTATTCCAACACATTTTTTTTTAGGAATTTGCCAAAACAAATAGCAAGGTAGGTTGATCAAACTGAAGTGGTATTTTAAACATACTTGTATAAGAGTGCTGTGTGCACATGCGTTTGTCTAAATATACATTACAATACCTGGATTGAACAGAACAATGGCCCGCAGGCATCCAAGTTCAGTCTTGTCCATTTGCATGTCTCTCATCTTTGACACAAGCTCTGTCAGCACTCTGTAAAAAAGGGACACAAATCTTTACGCTCACAGGCAGCACGGCCAGTCTGATTAATCGCAAATTCATTTTCTCCAATGTACCCTTAAAAATGCAGGGAAATGTTCTGTAACTTATTAAACAGGCCCAGTGAGTCATCACTCCACCTTATATATTTAGTTTTCATATCGCCATGAAAATCAAAGTCATTATGTCTTATAAGACACATTCATCTCTACTGCAGATGGACCGGGCAGCATATATTTCATTAGTGAGGACACCAGCATATCTCACGCTGCCAGTGAAACATTATCACAGCGCTACATAAAACTGCCATACGGCTTAATGTAAAAATGGCATCAATCAAAAGTAAGATGTGGAGGACACTTTCATGATGCAGCGTCTAATATCAATATAGAGGTTATTTTCAAAAATTAATGTGTGCATGACCTACGGCTGTCACAAATCTTCCACAGGGTGTGCCATGAGGACCCTGAAGGGTCTCTTAGAAGATCACAAGACCATACCCTGCATAAACTGAATGCTGTCATTGAATTTAAAGGGATAGTTCACCCAAAATGAAAATCTGGTCATCATTTACTCACCCTCATGTTATTCCAAACCTGTATGACTTTTTACTTTTCCATGGAACACAAAAGGAGATGATTAGGAGAATGTTGTGGCTGCTCTTTTTCCATATTATTAAAGTGAATGGGGACTGGAGTTATCAAACTCCAAAAATGACAAAGAAGTAAAAGTATCATAAAATTTGTTAATAACACTCATACGCTATAATCCGCGTCTTATGAAGCCCTATGATAGTTTTGTGTGTGGAAAAGGCAGAAAGTTACATTCAGTCTAATGGCACCATATTTGATTTGAAATTTTTAGTGAATATAGGCTTACATTTTGGACTGTCCCTCACACAAAACTATCATACGGCTTCAGATGATTTGGAATATAGAGTGCAACAACGCCCACTTTTTCAACGGTACTTTTCCCATTAATTGTTCCCATATGGATTTTTAAAAAGTCTTTGTTAAAGAGTTAGAAGGCATGAACCAAACCAACCAGCTAAGAGGTAAATCACAATATAACAAACGTTGATTCAAAGAAAAGCTTTTTGAAAAGCTGACAAAAGAACAAAGGTACAAGACTGTGTACTTAATGGCTTTAATGTGGGAAAGAAATACAATCCCATGAAGCATTGAGAATGACGTTCAAATTAAAAAAGGCAGATAAATAAAACTTTTGTTTCAAAAACTGTATAAAAATATTTAATGTTTATTGCAAAATATGCATAGGAAGATTGACTCTAATATGTAATTTGCAGTGCTTCATGAAGGAGGGCAGCCTCTAAAGAGCTCGTTGGCACGATTTGCTTGTTTCAGTTTTCTGATTGCTGGATTTCTCTACAAAATCATGGGAAATGTATAGTTTTACAATGGGAATTCTGCTGTTAAACACGATTATTTAAAAGATATGTTGAAATAAAACCAGCTAATGGCTTCAAGAAAAGCATATGTTATCGATTAACAATCTCGTAGCTCACATACAGTCTGTCTTTAACAGTTTATAAGTTATCGTTAAAAATCAGTTCGCCTAGGAAGAAAATGAATGGGATTTTTACTTCAGATTTTTACTTAGGTATATAATGGTATAAACCATATACTTATTTTTTATTTTTTTCATTTGTAACATTGACAGTCCCTCTGCCCATTTACTCTCATTATAGTAAAAAGAACAGCCAAGACATTCTTCAGAAATTGTACAGGTTCAGGCTTTTTCTCTGAAACCTCGGACGTTTACTAACCTGTCAAAGATGGCTCCCACACCGGCAGTATGTGCGCTGTTTCTGTGGACGTGAAGGCCTGTTGCTAATAATATCCCATCTTTCACAGCTATGGAACGATGCGAAAAAGAGGCGATCAGGAGTTCATTCCACCCTAGCAACAGAGGACAGGAGCACAAAAGCACACTAATAACCAAACAAACAAAGGTAACAGGAAAGAGAGCAACACAGCTATTTCTATCTGTTTGTGTATATGTGGTGGCTTTGTCTGTTGTACGTGTTTACTCTTATAGCTCAATATCAACTTAAAGGGTTAGTTCACCCAAAAATGAAAATTCTGTCGTTAATTACTCACCCTCATGTCGTTCTAAACCTGTAAGACCTCCGTTCATCTTCGGAACACAAATTAAGATATTTTTGATGAATTCTGAGAGCTCTCTGACCCTTCCATAGACAGCAATGTAATTACGACGATCAAGGTCCAGAAACGTAGCAAGGAGATCGGTAAAATAATCCATGTGACATCAGGGGTTCAACCGTAAGTTTATGAAGCTACAAGAATACTTTTTGTATGCAAACAGCGTATGCTATTCTGTGTCAGCTGCGTCACGTGGATACGTTGTTTTCATTCAAATCAAAGTGTAAACAACGTAGAAAAAGTATCCGCGTGACGCAGCTGACACAGAATAGCATACGCTGTTTACGTTCAGTGGATACTCTCCAAAATGGTACCAGGGTGACGCGGAGGAGACGAATTGTTGAATAAAGTCGTTATTTTTGTTTTCTTTGCGTACAAAAAGTATTCTCGTAGCTTCGTAAAATGACGGTTGAACCCATGATGTCACATAGATTATTTTACCGATCTCCTTGCTACATTTCTGGACCTTGATCGTGGTAATTACATTGCTGTCTATGGGAGGGTCAGAGAGCTCTCAGAATTCATCAAAAATATCTTAATTTGTGTTCCGAAGATGAACGGAGGTCTTACGGGTTTAGAACGACATGAGGGTGAGTAATTAATGACAGAATTTTAATTTTTGGGTAAACTATCCCTTTAAGTTGCATGTTCTTAAACGATATTGAGTTTTATTGAGGACATTTCAAGTTTTTTAATACATTGTCACAGTTTCATACGGTGTGATCCCATTTCTGAGGCTCTGAATAAAGCGCACTAAATAGAGTTTTATTGTCCTCAGGCAACCTACAGCCCAATGAAATAAATGCAACATGTGAGCGGCGAGAACAATCCAGCCTCTTATTCTCCCTCCGTCTATATTGAAGCCATCATCCTTAACAGAATAAGGACTCTCACTCCAAGATGAGATGGAATTCCTTCTTTAATCGATGCTGTGGCCCGAGGCTGGATCAAATGTATCTCTGAATCAAAATAAAAATGCTTCTGGAATAGACTGTAATGTCACATAACTGTAAACATACTCAATTCATTAGCTGATGCTGTTTTCAGATGTAACTCCATAGCTGGAAGACTAAATATACAGCACACAGGTCACGTCAGGTCAATGTCTGCAGGACTCAAACAAAAGCGGTTTGTGTTTATTTACTGACGCACCTGCTCGCAGGAGGATGACTTGATCGTCCAGTGGGAGATCAGAAAAGTGAGGTATCCGCTTGGCCCACTCCACTAAGGTAAAGAGCTGCTTGTCAGCTGCTTGGCAGATGTTTGTTACAGGGTCATTAGGCTGGAAAGAGAGAGAGAAAGAGAGAGAGAGAGAGAAAGGTGAACTCTATGGCAGTATAGCTTACTTGGATACACACAGAAAGAAAAAAACACAAATGAGTTCTCTTTTGTCAGTTCTCTTTTGTCAGTTGTTTCTCCTAGACAACAATGAGGAGCAAACTTTTGCTTTTGTCTCCTCAATCTCAGATTGTCTCCTTGGAAAATACCCCTAGTAATCTCGTAGCTTCAGAAAGGATCTCGGCAATGTCTCAAAGGGCCAAGATACCAGCATATGCAGGAAAAACTCATTTTCAAAACATTTCTCATCAAATTAGACTAAATGATGCTATCCATATTAATTTCATTCATAGCTCTATACATGCATCTTCATTTCTATTTTAATTTCTCCTTTGAAATTTTAGGAGAAAATTCTCAGACAAAGGTGGTACTTAATGTTTTACTTTACACAATATTCTAAATAAATTAAAAGTAATTCATTGTCATTTAATAATTTGTAATGGTTTGAGTCTTATCTCTCAAATAGGTCCTTCAAGATATCTTGGAGAGGTGAGGTGTCCAAGTCACAACATCTAACTACTGGGGTGCCTTATTCAACATCAAGAAGATCAGGCCCTTTCTTTCGGAACATGCTTCACAACTCCTTGTTCAAGCTCTTGTTCTGTCCAGGCTGGACTATTGCAATGCTCTCTTGGCAGGTCTTCCAGCCAGTTCTATCAAACCTTTACAATTAATACAGAAAGCGGCAGCAAGATTAATTTTTAACGAGCCGAAAAGAATGCACGTCACACCTCTGTTTATCAATTTGCACTGGCTACCATAGGTGCTCGCATAAAATTCAAGGCATTAATGTTTGCCTACAAAACCACCACTGGCTCTGCACCCCTTTACCTAAATTAATTACTTCAGACTTATGTGCCCTATAAAAGTTTGCGTTCTGCAAGTGAATGTCACTTTATTGAGCCATCCCAAAGAGGCACAAAATCACTTTCATGGACTTTTAAATTAAATGTTCCCTCCTGGTGGAATGACCTGCCCAACTCAATCCGAGCAGCCTGTTCCCTCCTGGTGGAATGACCTGCCCAATTCGAGCAACTGAGTCCTTAGCCATCTTCAAGAAATGACTAACACATCTCTTCCATCTATATTTGACCCTCTAACTCTAGCACTCTCTATTCTAATTCTATTCTTTATATAAAAAAAATGTAAAAACTTGCCCCTTTTAGACTTGCACTCTATTTACTAGCTGCTTGTTTTCTTTAAAAAAATAAAACTAACACTTGCTTCTCTAATAATTTTGTATTCTATCTATTTGTTTTATTTTTTATTTATTTTACAATTAACAAAAGCAAATAAAGAGACAAAAGGCCTCTAACACTAGCTTGCTCTATTCTTT
The DNA here is from genome assembly GCF_001515605.1 of Sinocyclocheilus anshuiensis. Classification (NCBI taxonomy): domain Eukaryota; kingdom Metazoa; phylum Chordata; class Actinopteri; order Cypriniformes; family Cyprinidae; genus Sinocyclocheilus; species Sinocyclocheilus anshuiensis. The sequence continues at coordinate 177,846 of NW_015555723.1, forward strand.
TTCTATTCTATCTGTTTTCTTTTTATTTATTATATGATTTAAAAAAATGCTATGTGTACTGCATTAAGCTAACTGAGACTTGTTATAGCACTTGCATATTATTGCTCTTTTGTTGATTGCTTCCATTGTCCTCAATTGTAAGTCACTTTGGATAAAAGTGTCTGCTAAATGTCTAAATGTAATGTAAATGTAATTTTCAGTAAAATGTAACAACTTGTGTGGATGGGTAAGATATTGTATGGGTTAACATACTATATTGGCATTTATATACTACTGTTCAAAAGTTTGGGTTCAGAAAGGTGTTTTTTTCCCTTCTTTTTTTATTTAATTAATACTTTCATTCTGCAAGGATGCATTAAAATGACTTTGACACAACTTTGACATCACAGGAACAAAATTCATATAAAAAGTTATTTTGAATTGTAAATAACAATATTTCACAATATTCATATTTTTACTGTTTTTTAATCAAACAAATGCAGCCTTGATTAGCATAAGAGAGTTCTTTCAAAAAAAACTTTAAAAAATCTTAACAACCACAGACTTTTGAAATAGTGTATTTCTACATAAATATATGCTTTTGGACATATAAAACGTTTAATGAGAGTACAATAACAGACAGTGCTGGAATAAGGACAAAATGTATTTGCAAACTCTGGTTTTGAGTTGTATTATTGATTTCACTATGTGACATGTTACTTTATGCTATTTGCATTCAGCATAGATATCACCAAGAGAAACTCAGCTGTCAAACTCAATGATGTGAGTGGAAAATGAACAGATATCTTGTGGGAAGTCTTGTGGAAATCATTCCTGTCATTTGCCCCCAGTGGAATATTTTTATTTTCAGTTTAACTCCTTTAAGTCTTTCCTTCTGCTCAAGTAATCCAAACTCTCCAGCCCAGAATCAATCAGAACAAGCACTCATGAACCAGCAGCCTGAAATGTCAGAGCACTCTGTACAGAAATAATATAATTCAAAACAATATAATTAAGTGTGAAACGCATGCAATGCTTTTGGACACTTAAGTGCTTGTTAATTGCAATTAAATGAAAATGTATTATAGTTCAAATTTATATTAAATGCAATCGCTGAAATTTGGATTGCTTTTTTGACCCGCACTGTAATTTTTGTAATTTGAACAGTATTTTACTGTAATATGTACAGTAATATACTGTAAAATGTGTATACAGTATTTTACTGTAAACAGCAAAGGATTATGGGAAAACATACGGTCACTACTGTATTTCCTCACTACTGTAAATCAATTTACAGTAGTGAACTTGCCCGCGAAAAACTGACCAATGGCAAGGGAGATTTCTTTTTTGACTGTTTGGTTGAAGTGGCCATAAAAGGACAAAAGAGAAACACCGTTAACTGGACAAAAAGGTTAGTATATTATTTCTGTTTTATGCAAAACTGCGATATTTTAAGATATTTGCACTTAATTATTAACAGCAAACTGACATTATTCATCGTGTCATTTTTCATGTCGGGAGTTGGAGCCTTTTTTTCTGACTAACGGCCGGAATGCCGCCAAAAGGCTGATAACATCGACTGGTGAGTAAGTTAAGGTTACCTATATTAGTCGAAATAAACCTTATTAAACCTTAAGCCGGGCTCACACTACAGGAGTTTTAAAATCCTAACCGATTATGAAATCTGGTTGCAGCACACACATAAGGAGAATTAAGGACAAAATGTATTTGCAAACTCTGGTTTTGAGTTGTATTATTGATTTCACTATGTGACATGTTACTTTATGCTATTTGCATTCAGCATAGATATCACCAAGAGAAACTCAGCTGTCAAACTCAATGATGTGAGTGGAAAATGAACAGATATCTTGTGGGAAGTCTTGTGGAAATCATTCCTGTCATTTGCCCCCAGTGGAATATTTTTATTTTCAGTTTAACTCCTTTAAGTCTTTCCTTCTGCTCAAGTAATCCAAACTCTCCAGCCCAGAATCAATCAGAACAAGCACTCATGAACCAGCAGCCTGAAATGTCAGAGCACTCTGTACAGAAATAATATAATTCAAAACAATATAATTAAGTGTGAAACGCATGCAATGCTTTTGGACACTTAAGTGCTTGTTAATTGCAATTAAATGAAAATGTATTATAGTTCAAATTTATATTAAATGCAATCGCTGAAATTTGGATTGCTTTTTTGACCCGCACTGTAATTTTTGTAATTTGAACAGTATTTTACTGTAATATGTACAGTAATATACTGTAAAATGTGTATACAGTATTTTACTGTAAACAGCAAAGGATTATGGGAAAACATACGGTCACTACTGTATTTCCTCACTACTGTAAATCAATTTACAGTAGTGAACTTGCCCGCGAAAAACTGACCAATGGCAAGGGAGATTTCTTTTTTGACTGTTTGGTTGAAGTGGCCATAAAAGGACAAAAGAGAAACACCGTTAACTGGACAAAAAGGTTAGTATATTATTTCTGTTTTATGCAAAACTGCGATATTTTAAGATATTTGCACTTAATTATTAACAGCAAACTGACATTATTCATCGTGTCATTTTTCATGTCGGGAGTTGGAGCCTTTTTTTCTGACTAACGGCCGGAATGCCGCCAAAAGGCTGATAACATCGACTGGTGAGTAAGTTAAGGTTACCTATATTAGTCGAAATAAACCTTATTAAACCTTAAGCCGGGCTCACACTACAGGAGTTTTAAAATCCTAACCGATTATGAAATCTGGTTGCAGCACACACATCTTAAACATGTCTCTTCTTTATACTTAATTTTAAGCGGTTTCTACAGCGTGATCTTAATGACAAATGTCGAGAGCGCATAATCCCAACAAACATGAGACGTCGGCCCGACGTGCAGATCATGTCTATATTGCGTCGGTCGGTCCAGGACCGTATCTGTACGTCTAATCGACGTGCAAATCCGGTGGTATCTGGACGTCTGACTACGACGTCCCTTGGACGTAGAAATGCAGTTCAAAATTTGAACGTCTGACTAGGAGTTTTTTTTGGACGTCTGTACAACGTGCAGAACAGGTTCAGGAAATCGACGTAAGAACTTTTTATACAAATAAACATGACAAAACAATCCTGTGAGTTCTGATTTAAAAAAAAATTAAGGAATGCCGCCAAAAGGCTGATAACATCGACTGGTGAGTAAGTTAAGGTCACCTATATTGCTCGAAATAAACCTTAGTTAAACTGAGAAACACGTTTGTACGTTCTGCTGCCCTTTAATGCAAGTTAGCTCCTCTGGTGAGTTGTTATTTAACCTTAACAGCGAATTAACGTGAAATACTGAGGTAAAGTGCATTAGGCAACATCACAGTTTCATTCATAGGTTTCAGTGGAGATTTTAAACAGTATTTTCTAACGTTACTTCTTTTGTTTGTTATTTTCAGACTTTTAGTCTGGATGTAGTCTGCAACGTCGGAGGTGTATTTTAGATCCTCTTCTTGTGAATGCCATAGTATCGATGATAACATCAACTGGTAAGTTAATAATGTAATTTAGCCGAAGTTAACTAACTTAGTTGAACAAAGAGAAGCATAGTAAGTTATCTTCTCTACTCTGCCTCTTTATCGCAACTAACTCTGCCTCTTTATTTGCTAATTCTCTTCAAATGCTGTTTGAGTCAGAAAGTGTGTACCAATGTCGTATGTAACTTTAGAGACGGTCCCTAAATTCAGTGACAGACGTAACGTTAACACGAAACAGCGAGCTAACAACCTAACGTTGCTGAGGAAAACTGAGTTAAGAAACACCACGGTTAAGAACATCTTTTGTATTTTATTTTCAAGTTTGTGGTCATGTCGTCTGCATCGGAGGTGTATTGGAGTCTTTTCCTGTGATTGCCGTTGTAGCGGTGCTAACAACAGGTGAGCTTCCATCAACTTTACTAACGTTAATGTTACTAAATTAGCCAAATTAGCCTCTAGCTGCTGTTCTCCACTAACTCACAGAACAGGTTGACTTTTTAAAGAGAGGAACATGCTAGCAATATATTAATATAGCATGTTTTGCTGATAAATCAATGTTAAAAATGTTTATTTTATTAAAATGTAAATTCTGTTACTGTACGACATTTTTTTTCTGATCAAACTACAGTAACACAAAATGATGTTGTGACTCTGTCTGTTACAGGAGATTTCTCCAAGCAAAAACACGATCCTGACTATGAGAGGCAGAATCATCATACAGCCAGCTGTCCATTTTACTTTTGAACAGTAAGATTTTTCAATGTTTTTAAAGTCTCTTCTGTTCACCAAGCCTGCAATTATTTGATCCAAAGTACAGCAAAAACAGTACAATTTTGAAATATTTTTACAATTTAAGATAACTGTTTTGTATTTGAATATATTTTAAAATGTAATTTATTCCTGCGATCAAAGCTGAACGTTTAGTATCATTACTCCGGTCACATGATCCTTCAGTAATCATTCTAATATTTTGATTTGCTGCTCAGAAAACTATTATTGTTATTATTATGTTGAAAACAGCTGAGTAGAATTTTTTCAGGTTTCTTTGATGAATAGAAAGTTCAGAAGAACCCAGCTGTCCATTTTACAGAAATGCAGAATTAGGTAACACAAAATACATTTTGTTTTACGTTGCATTTACATTTATGCATTTGCAAGATGCTTTTATCCAAAGCAAGTTACATTGTATTTAAAGTACACATTTATTAAGTTATTCATTCCCTGGGAGTCTAACAGGGGTGGAGCTAGGGGTGGGCTAAGGGGGCTGAAGCCCCAAATGTTTTTATTAGTGTCTTATGCACATCAAGATTGAGTTTTCATTATTAATCAAAATTAGATTATTATTACTGTATAGCATCAAATATAGATTTTTAAGTAGGCCTATTATATGCACAGACTTTATTGGAGACACACACACACACACGCATTTAGAGCGATTATATGAACAGATTAGTTAGCATTTAGCCTAGTCTGTGGCAGGCTTTACTAAGAGTCAGGGCAACAAAATTCAATAAACAAGAAGTTAATATTAAGAATAGCTAATATTAAAATTGAATATATTTTAAAATGTAATTTATTCCTGCGATCAAAGCTGAACGTTTAGTATCATTACTCCGGTCACATGATCCTTCAGTAATCATTCTAATATTTTGATTTGCTGCTCAGAAAACTATTATTGTTATTATTATGTTGAAAACAGCTGAGTAGAATTTTTTCAGGTTTCTTTGATAAATAGAAAGTTCAGAAGAACAGCATTTATCTGAAATAGAAATCTTTTGTAACATTATAAATGTCTTAATCATCGTTTTTGATCAATTAAAAGCATCCTTGCTAAATAAAAGTATAAATTTCTATAAGTTCTTTCACAAACAAAATAAATAAAAATAAATAAATAAATAATCTGACTCCAAGCTTTTGAATGGTATAGTGTATAATCTTACAAAACCTTTTTATTTCAGATAAATGCTGATCTTTGGATCGTTCTATTCATTAAAATAATCCTGAAAAATGG
>NW_015555723.1:184329-184635 GCF_001515605.1 Sinocyclocheilus anshuiensis
AATGCTGATCTTTCTATTCATCAAAGAATCCTGAAAAAATGTACTCAACTGTTTTAAATATTGATAATAATATAAAAAAATGTTTATCAACATATTATAATGATTTATGAAGGATTATGTGACACTGAAGACTGGAGTGATGAGGCTGAAAATTTAGCTTTGATCACAGAAATAAATTAAATTTTAACATATATTCAAATAGATAGCAGTTATTTTAAGTAGTAAAAATATATCACGATATTACTGCTTTTGCTGTATTTTGGATCAAATAAATGCAGGCTTGGTGAGCAGAAGAGAATTCTTTAA
>NW_015555723.1:185223-186828 GCF_001515605.1 Sinocyclocheilus anshuiensis
TATTACTGCTTTTGCTGTATTTTGGATCAAATAAATGCAGGCTTGGTGAGCAGAAGAGACTTTAAAAACATTGAAAAATCTTACTGTTCAAAATCTTTTGACTGGTAGTGTACTTGCCAATTTGTGATTTTCAGTATGTGTATGTTTTGCCATGATACAAAGTCCCCAGGGGACTGTGGTGATGCCCTTTTTTTAAGCTAGTGCATCTGAGAGGTCAAGATTTGTTGAGGTAAAAATAATGGTTTAAAGTGCAGTACTACAATTGGATTGTTTTTACAGGTAAAAAATTATTAAACTAAATGAAAATAGACTCTACAGTACTGGTACTGTAAATGAAAATACGGTAATAATACTGTAAATAAAATACAGTAAAGACATTATTGTACTGTAAATGCAATTACAGTAATAATACTGTAAACATTTTTACAGTAATTTACTGGCATCCAGCTGCCAGTAAGTTACTGTAAAATTTACAGCAACCTATTTACAGTAGGAGTTACATCTACATGTAATTTCAAAATGATTTATTGTGGTAACACTTTAGAATACTGTTCCATCATTAATGAATAACTACACAAGAACACATATGTAACACAATATTAGCACTCTAGTAACTACTAGTAACTAAAAAGTAAGCAATAGTGAAATAGTAAGTAATAGTGCTTAACCTAATGTGGTATTTCACTATTAGTTAATCAGGAACTGCTATTTTTTTCCATACCTCCCCAAGAACCACTAAGAACTACTGTAAACTGGTTAATAATTAAAATGAACAGAATAATGTATAATGTATAATTAATTCTAAAGTGAAGGTTATGGTAACCCTCTAGTGACTCAACTATTACCAAATTCTTCAGAAGGAATTACTTATTATTTGGATCAGTATTCTAAAGTGCATAACATGATAACTCTATAGTAATTACTGAAATCATTGTAAGCTTTTGAGGTTTTTGTAAGATTCTGGATAGTAATTCCTTTGTTAATCAGGAACTGCTATTTTTTTCCATACCTCCCCAAGAACCACTAAGAACTACTGTAAACTGGTTAATAATTAAAATGAACAGAATAATGTATAATGTATAATTAATTCTAAAGTGAAGGTTATGGTAACCCTCTAGTGACTCAACTATTACCAAATTCTTCAGAAGGAATTACTTATTATTTGGATCAGTATTCTAAAGTGCATAACATGATAACTCTATAGTAATTACTGAAATCATTGTAAGCTTTTGAGGTTTTTGTAAGATTCTTACTGAGATCTTCACTTTAGAATACTGATCCAAATCATTAGTAGTTCCTTTAGAAGGATTTGTTAATACTTCAGTCATTACTAGTGGGTTACCATGATCTTCACTTTAGAATTAATTATACATTATGCATAATTCACATTAATTATTGTATAGTAGCTCTTAGTAGTTCTCCGGGATATATGAAAAAAAAATAGTAGTTACTGATTAGCTAATAGTGAACTACCAATTTCAACTGAGCACTATTACTTACTAAATTATTAATCAGAGTTTCTTGTTAGTTAATAGTACACTCTAAAAAATGCTGGGTTAAATATAACCCAGCGCTGGGTTAAAAAGGGACAAACCCAGCTATTGG
>NW_015555723.1:186854-222570 GCF_001515605.1 Sinocyclocheilus anshuiensis
TTGTCCCTTTTTAACCCAGTGCTGGGTTATATTTAACCCAGCATTTTTTAGAGTGTAGTTACTAGAATGTTATAAGTGCATTAGTTATTTGTTCCTGTGTAGTTATTCATTAACCACAGAACAGTATTCTAAAGTGTTACCCTTGCTGTCTTTGAAATTAATAATTAATAAGTACATCTAAAATATACTAACCTAACATTCTTCAAAATATCTTTATTTGTGTTCAGCAGAAGGAAGAAAATCATACAGGTTTGGAATGACGTGAGAGTGAGTAAATGATGACAGATTTTGTATTTTTGAGTGAACTATCCCTTCAAGCACACTTTTTTTTAATCAAGTGTATCTACTGAAATATCATAACAATCTGGCTTAAAAGTCTCATAATCTACACAGCTTTCAGTTCAGATCATCATGTCTTAACAGTTTTCCAATCAACCCAAGAGGAACTCAAATTCATTAGAGCCCTATTCATGTGAGAGGACCTTCCCCAGGGCTCAAGGACAAGCACACAAACAGCCATTAAAAAACAACTGTGGGGGAAACAAACAATCTGAAAATACAAAGTAGGGAAGACAAAGCATATGCCGCTTTCTCCCTGACCTCTACCTGATTTAGAGCTTACAGCTGCACAAAACAGAGGACAAATGTGCACAAGGCATAAATATACACACAGCACTAGCGCTTCTTCTGCAGTATGTGTCCTCTCGAGGGGGTCTGTATGAAGGCCTTCAATGCCAAAGTGCATCGCTATGTAGCCGAATCCATCCGCTGGGAGTGGGCTCGTAAAAATAGCCCTTCTTATTCACAAACAGAAATACTCGAATCTGCATCAGACTCTTTCTTGGACAGCTGCGAAACTCTTAAAACTGTCTTTTTGTATATCTGCAGGCAGGTTGGAACCTTTCTTTAGTCTTGACATTCAGAAAATGATCAAGCCCGGCCCGTTCACTGAGGAGCAATTGTGAAGTGTAACTTTGAAACGGCACATTTCAGATGAGCCAAATGTTCTCCATAAGTTGAATGTCACTGAGTGTGATTTAGAGGGAGAGATTAGCTTACAGAATTGGCAGGCGCACTCAGGTTGGCTTCCACGTAGGTCTCCGTCTTTGGTTCCACTGCCAGTTCGGCTTCCAGAATCTTCTCCACGGGCATGTCCTCGTTGGCACAGGTGCCGAACTCACCCTCACTCTGCTCCTTCGCCCGCTGCCGCTCCTCCTGAACGGCTGCACACGTGCAGGAACAAAATTAGAACGGCTCGCATGTGCGACATGTACAGTTACATACACAAACAAAACCGTGACCTTGTGCTCAATAACACACAGCTGCTTTTGGTTTGCTCTTAATCTACACGATTCCACAAAAACAGCTGAGGCTGTTTTTCATCGAGCTGCATATGCATCCAGACCATTATTCACCAACTTCAGAGGGCTGAAAGTTGAGGAGGTCAGCCTACGTTTTGTAGCGACCTTAGTAGTAATATGCATTCGGCTCTTTAAAATATGTATATTTTATTTGGTTACGATCCAGTGCAAACACGATTCTGTGCTTCTATCCAGTCTACGGACACAGTCATGGGCCATAAAACCGTCCCTCGGTCAAATGATTGGTTATGCAGGTTGACAATGTATTGGTGTGTGTGTGTGTGTGTGTGTGTGTGTGTACATGAATTTGCGCAAGTTGTGTACAGAGCACAGACTGTATGCATGTTTGGAGCCAGGTCTAAACCACACAGTCGGTCTACTATGGTCTGGACCTGGTGGAAATGAGCCCCGTCTGCCTCGCAGTCAGGCTGTGGAACATTTCATCTTTCCCTTCTGTCTGTAAAAGCCTCTGTTTATGACTCTCTTTCTGTTCGACAGAAACCGCTAGCAGATCATGAGGGGAATTCTTGAGTGGGAGCCGTGGAGGTCAGCTGAAGGATAAAGCTTTACTCCAGGAGTCACTGAGAGGTGAGGAGAGAGGCACAAGGAAATTATTTTAGCTTTATTGTCCTCAGAAACAGAAAGACAGAGAGAGTGACTCGTGGGGGAGAAGTGTGTCAGGTTACCTCTCTCTCAGAGGTCTCAGTATAGGGGGTCCAGCTTTGTGCTATAGACCACTTTAATAGCTTGAAAAATAGACCTAACATAATTATATCAGGTTTATTCTTCATGACTTTTTCTACTCTTTTGAGAACAGATTATAAACTAAATTGATAGGATGATGTGTCTCCATGAAAAATGTCACAACAATGCAACTTATGTCAGATACTGTATAAAAACAATGAATAAATGCAAACAATTTCTACATGCTAAACTTGTTTTACTGGTGTACACTGTAATGGTAAACAGCTGCTGGTTGTTTACTCTGATTTCTTTTATTAGACTTTTATACAATGTGTTTTTTTGCAGCTCCCTGGACAGAAACAATATTACTAGAATGAATATTAGCCATATTTCTGAAATGTGCATGCCCACTTTGTGGTTAAACGAAAGAATAAAGCTTCAATATTTTCTGGCTACTGGGTTTTAACTGGGTCAGAAGAACATACTAAAAGTGTTTGAAGGGACAGTTATTACTATTTTCACACATGCATTATTGACACAAAATTTCTTGTTGTGTTGTGTTCCTCATAGGGTGACCATACATGCTCCTTTTTGCCTTAAATATCCAGGTTTTGGCTTTGTTTGCACTGCGCAGACCGATCGGTGAATGACATCAAAGTACTGTGAGAGCTGTAGAGAGCAGACGGCTCCTTATGCTTTCAAATCACTCTCGCGGTACTTTGATGTCATACAACGATCGGTCTGCGCAGCATGCATCTAATATGTACGCGTATTTGCATCGCTTTGACTGCTCTCTGTAGATCCTACCTTCTTACGCGCCATGATTAGTCGATTAAGTACAATGCCTGCATGCTATTGGTCAAACTACCTTTTGACCATTACCTTCAGCAAGTATGAAAACAGGAAAACAATGCCAAAACCTGGATATTTTACGCAATATAGAAATCCTGGCCAGTACGTGTCCGGGAAAAAGAGCACATATGGTCACCCTAATTCCACATTTGTATGTTGCTTTGGATAAAAGTGTCTGCTAAATAATTAAATGTCATCATTTCATCATATTTAGTAACATTTAGTGACATTTGCATAATGAATAAATACATAGATTCTAAATTCTATTAATTACAAATACATAAATAAATAGTTTACATGCTTCCCAGCTACTGGAATATTCTCATATGTAATATTCTGAATATATTCTGAATCATGGACATTCCTTTCCCAGTATTCTCTGGTGGAAATAGTGAAATGGAATTTAATGAAATTACTTTTAGATGATTCTAGACTTAAAATGTGTAATTTAATCAACACATTAATCAGTCTCTTTCATTTTCTTGACAACAGCACACAGGAGTGCAATGATCTGCAAATGGTAGGTCTTTAGTGCTTTTTTCAACCATCTGTACTGTGAATTGATTAATGTTTATTTCTTTTAAAGTCTTTCAAAAGAATCTGTTGCCTCCAAAAATGTGTTACTTTTCAAAACTGCCTGTGTCTCATAGTATTCACGATTATTTTCATTTGGACATAAGCAGATAAAAATGAACATTAGATATTCAGAATAAGATGATTTCAAGAAACTGGAATATTTGCTCTATTTGGTTATTCCGGTCAGGTTAAGGTCAGTTTATGACCAATCCATAATCAGAATAAGACCAAATTCTGATATTATTTGGAAGTGTCATGTGCATGTAAATGTGCTCAATCACTAAAAGAAAGAAGCAACGCACCTTCTCTCTTCATTCCCATGGCTAAGCACTTCTGATAACGGCAGTACTGGCAGCGGTTGCGTTGGCGTTTGTCAATTAAACAGTCCTTGTTGTCTCGGCAAGTGTACGTCAAATCCTTTCTCACCGTTCTCTTGAAGAAGCCCTTACAGCCCTCACAGCTGTACACCCCATAGTGTTTACCTGCCAGCAAACACATGCTTTAGTATTCCTCCCAGCAGGGTTATCTTTAATTGGCATTTAATATCAATAATTCAACAGCACCACATCTGTTTTTGTCACACACTACTCTGAAAGACAGAATATATAGACTAATTTCATGACTGCAGTTTAACAAGTACAATAAAGTATATTATTAAACAGCTCTCTGGAATACTTGATTCTGACTGGTCAGTTTGAGCATTCCGTGGTTATACAATGTTGTATAATGTCTATTAAACTGTATATGTTGTTCCTGGCAACTAACCATGCTAGTCTCATATATCAGTCAGTGCATGGGTCTTTCTTCTCAAAATAATAAATACTATTTTCAATCAAATTAATATTTTGTGTGCATTTGTTATTCATTTGTAAGTAGATTGGAAATATCATAAATATTTCTTATTTTTTATTTATATACATTTAATATAAATGTGCTGCTTATAGGTTGATGTGATAATTTAGCTATTTTGTTCTGTAGTAACGGACACAAATTATGTAATGTATTATAATTTTTTTTTAAATCATCCAGGTATGTGTGTTCAGATGTGTGTGTGTGTGTGTGTGTGTGTGTGTGTGTGGTGTGTTTCACCTGATGAACGGTCTCCGCAAATGGCACAGATGTGTTTAATGAGGGAGAGGGATGTGCCTGTGGGCTGTGCCGGGACCTTCATCACCCTGTTCAGACCCAGAGGGGGTTTAATGTCCTCTGAACTACTGACTGCATTCATGGGTGAACTGAGCTAAAAAAACAAAACAAAAAAAAAACACAGATATCAAACCATTACGAAGTTGCTAATAACTGAATTAATGGACTGTTAGAGATGGGAGTAAATCTCATGTTCCCTTAGATCATTACTGCCTATAAGCAAACACACTAATTGTGTAACTCTCATAATTTATATATGACATAAAGAGAAAAATTCATGATTTTTTGCATGAGCTACCATTCAAAAGTTTTGGGGCCGGTTTGATTTTTTTATGTTTTCAAGAAGACGTCTCTAATACTCATCAAGGCTGCATTAATTTGATCAAAAATATAGTAATACTGTGAAATATTTTTGTTGCGATTTAAAATAACTGTTTTCTGTTTAATATGTTTTAAAATGCAATTTATTCCTGTGCTGGCAAAGCTGAATTTTCAGCAGCCATTACTCAAGTCTTCAGTGTCACTGAAGAAATGCTGATTTGCTGTTCAAGAAACATTTCTTATTATTATAAATGTTGAAAACAGCTCCTTAGTATTTTTGCTGTGATAATTTTTTCAGGATGTTTTGATGAATATAAACTACAAAAGACCAGTATTTATTTGAAATAGAAAGGGGGAAAAAAAAAACCTTCTGACCCCAAACTTGAACGGTAGTGTATAATTCCACATTAACATGTCTGTTGAAACAGAATCAGTTATACATGGCAATTATTCTTAATTACCCAGAACTGAAGGCACAAAAAGTGTGATGACAGATGAACGGACCTGTGAAAGACACGACAGACACACCTACAGGAAACATTATGATAAAAGAATGTTCGCTATGTTGTTCTTTGGTAATTCTTGAGAGGTAGATAAATGAACATAAAAATGATTCACCAACAAAAGTGCAAATGATTTACCCTAAACTATTTCTAACTAAATATATAAACAATAATTACAGATTTTGTCAAAAAAAAAAAAAATGTCAAAGTGCATGACATATGAGTCAAGTCTTCAATGTCGTTGAAATGTCAAAACATTTGGAGACAGACAGCAGGACGTTTTGGTTCAGGGAGAATTAATGACTATTGTGTTCATTTGAACAAAAACCCTGTCCTGGCATTTCCACACCTTAAATTGTGTCAGTGTTATTTTGTTTGCACTATCAAAGAAAATCTTGACTCATGACAAATATTTCTGGTTTATGACACATGCCCATACCTGTGGTCAGTACTTCTGGTGTATGATACTGTATGACATCAAACTCTTAAAGAGACTACTGACATTCATTTAGAATTGCACAATGTGATGCATTAGCATTCTTACTCCTACAGGTAGGGATAACATATAAATGTGACCTAAATTCGTTTCATGAGATCTTAACAGCTTAACTCACGAGTCAAGAATTAAGCTAAACTGTTAAAAACAACAAATCTAAATGCAAATACAGCCCAATGTACATGACAAATTCTACCATGTAAATACATACCGAAAACAAAAGAACCACCGATTCAATTGTGATAGTAAAGGAGTGTCAGGAACCCAGATACATACCAAAATGCACACACCTGCACATTCATTTACAGTCACATGCACCTGCACACACACATGCACACAAACAGATCTACCTGCTGCCATCTGCTTCGTTTTGCATGCAGGCATGGCTCTTTTGACATGTCCTGTTTGGTGGCATAATCTATCTTAAGGGGGCTCTTGTCAAATCCTGAGCGTACACACACACATCCCCCCACTATTTTGGGTAAACTGTAATTCAATATGTTCCTGGATTCTCTGTGTGCCAGTGCCGCGGGATGGTAGCCTCTAGTTTTAGACCAGAGACAGGGAGCAGATTAACAGTCTTAACTTTAAGCCCTGAAACAGAGTCTCAGATCCCTACATTCATGCACTCCAGGATCAGTAATCATGAACCATCCCTAAAAATACACAAAAAAAAAAAGCTACCAGCCCAGCCAGGTAAAACATGAAAAATTGACACAAATAAAAAGTAGAGCACGGTTCTAACAACACCAATGTTATGGGGTTGATTGCCAAGAACTGCATGAATACACAGATTGGATCATAAATTTGGATAAAAGCATCTGTCAAATGTGTAAATGTAGGAATTGGAGGTGCCACACAATTATTATGTTTAAATTGAGGTGAAACCAGTGGAATTCCTCACATGGTGGCTGCGGCAAAACAAGATAGAACCAATAAACAAAGTAGAGCAAAAAACATGAGACAAAAACTACAAAAACAAAACAAGAAGTAAACAAAACAAAACAAATTTTTAGCTTGTAAATGATTTAGTAAGATTTTTATTTTCTCAGTGAACTGAACTTCACAGAAAAGATTGCATGAAAAATAGCAGCTTTGACATTTTTATAATAACTCCCTTTTGTGTTATGTGAAAAATGTGGGCATGATGCTTTTGGTAGAAATAATTAGGAAGTAGCAAGAATTTCCATACAACACATCCCAAATCAGGCTGGGAAAATACACTCTCCTATAGTCCTGTGGAAAGAGTGAATGACTGACATTTTCATAACCATGAGAACCATCTACGACGTCCAAATGAAAATAAGCATGTCCAGAGAGTGGGGAAGGACATAATAAACAGGGAGAAAATAAGTTTTATTATTGCATCTTGCACTGTAGAGCCCACAGGAGCTATTACAAGGCAGATCACATGTGCCATGTGATCAGCTCATGCCTGCTGCTTTGAGTGTAGAGCTTTTAGAATAGTTAAATCTGTCCTTGAATTGGTGTTGCTGCATTGCACAGTCATGAGATGCTCTGCACATCAGTCTCTGACATAAACATCCTTAAAATATCATCTGTGCTCTGAATTATGCTACAAACCTTTCTCTGATGAATTAATATTTCTTAAAGGGGTCACATGATGCTTTTTTAAAGATCATTATTTTGTGTATTTGGTGTAACAGAATATGTTGACATGCTTTAATGTTCAAAAATCTCGGTTAAGTCAGCTGACTCCACTGTGATGTGACGCTGTCTCTCTCTCTCTCTCACACACGCGCGCGCACACACACACGATGCGCAAAACTCTGCATTTGAACAGTCAATAGCAAATACTTAAACTAGTAACAAAACATACTTACAGTCGCTGATTCAGAAGTGCCAGATTGTCATAGCAAAGTCAGAATTACCTCCTCTCCTAGGTTCACGAAACGATCGTCCATAAAATGCATTGCTGTTCTGTTGTAAGTAATCTTAAAGATTCCTAAATGCATCTACTTTCGGAAGGCCAAATAAAGTGCTTTTGCTTTCACCTAGAAACACACAGCGTCTCCCTGACATGGCTGCTTTAACACTAACTGCGGTTACTGAAACCACGCCTTCTTTCTTTGCGTGCACATTTGGGCACATTATGCAAATATTCCCACATAGTGAGGTAGATATGTGGGGGCGTGTTAGAACGAGCCGTTTTAGGGGGGCGTGGCAGAGTCTTAACTTTGATAAAGAATATCTCTTTGGGTTTGAGACTTTAGTCTTTGCAACTTCAGGGATCTTATCTATTCACGAACAGCTTGTAACACTCCAAAGAGAAAGGAAAACTTGAAATCGCATCATATGACCCCTTTAAGTAATTATGGGGGATTTAACACAAATGCCTTGGAGGTGACATAAAAAAAACTGTAATACAACTTTGTTTATCATATTTATATTTTAGGTAGGATTTTAAGCAAAAGATTCTACATTTCTCTAAGAAAATGTGTGTGAAAATGTGAGCCTTTTTTTTGTTGAAACCTTGCACCTTAAGTATGAAATTCATACTTTTATTCAGCAAGGATGCACTGAATTGACCCAAAATGTATAAAGAAATGTGTCATATTACAAAATAATTCTATTTAAAATAAATGCAGTTCTTTTGAACTTTCTACTCTTTTTAATCCTGACAAAATCCTGTGTCAGTTTAAACCAAAATAATAAGCAGCACAATTGTTTTCAACACTGATAATTAGGGCTGCTCGATTATGGCAAAAATCATAATCACGATTATTTTGGTCAATATTGTAATCACGATTATTTAACACAATTATGAGGGGGCCATATGACCAAAACATTATATGAGTGATTTATTTAAAGATAGTGATACATATCAAATATATATTTCCTGTAAATAAGGTTGCTATGACATCTACATTGTAGAGACCAGCGGAATTTCAAACAAACAAACAAACAAAAATTCCTCAAAATGATTGAAAATTATTAAACTGTCAGTAATAAGAAAGCAAAGGACAAATACAATAGAATTAAAAGATACAAATGAAACAAACTGTGATTTAATGTTTTTTTAATGCAAGTCTCAAGCAGTTTACAGCCTACTACAGAAATGAATAATCACATGTAAAATAAAACAGCATAGTATTCACTGTTAGAATTGTTAAACTTTTTTATTTCTTATTAAAGCTACAAAAGTCCTTCACGCAAGAGCAGTGTGTGATTTTGAATTTGTCTTTTGTTGTTTGATTAATATAACGCACACAGTCGCAGCAGGAAAATAGCCCGCTGTCACTTTAAGAGCCGCACGGATCCAATTCTCAGCTGCGTCACGTTACATGATTTTCTGATTTGCACGTGAACTTGGGCTTGGAGGAACGAAAGCGCAGCGCTGGAAAAGGGGGCGGAATGGGCCGCAATCATCGTTTTATCTCGATTACTGTATTTTCATAATCGTTGGAGGTCGAAATCGAAACTTTTTTTCTATTATTTGCACAGCCCTACTGATAATAATAAGAAACGTTGCTTGAGCAGCAAATCAGCATATTAGAATGATTTCTGAAGGATCATGTGACACTGAAGACTGGAGTAATGATGCTGAAAACTCAGCTTTGCCATCACAGAAATAAATTACATTTTGAAATATATATTACTTCATAGTTATTTTAAACTGTAATAATATTTCACAATATTACTGTTTAACTAATATATTTGATCAAATAAATGCAGCCTTGGTGAACATATGAGACATTTAATAAATCTTACTGACCACAAACTTTTGTTTTAAAATATTAAAATAGAAAG
Source organism: Sinocyclocheilus anshuiensis (assembly GCF_001515605.1). Taxonomy (NCBI): domain Eukaryota; kingdom Metazoa; phylum Chordata; class Actinopteri; order Cypriniformes; family Cyprinidae; genus Sinocyclocheilus; species Sinocyclocheilus anshuiensis. The sequence goes on from NW_015555723.1 coordinate 196,565, forward strand.
TTGATGCTTAAAAAAAAATAGTATCAAATAAATTCAGCATTGCCACTGGTGAAAATGAGGATCTAAATTTTTTTTTTAAATCGTACTGATCCCAAACTTTTGAACAGTAGTGTACATGGACAAAAGTAGAGGCTAACTGGTCATTTGTGTGTCTGTCTGTGTGTATGAGGAGAAAGAACTGGCTGCGTGTTAAAAGAGTTTCATTCTGACACACCACATGCCTAAGCTGCAGATTTTAACAAGCCAGCTCATTTCCCGTGCGATTGGGCCCTGACCAGGCCCCAACCGGGCCTCTTCTGAACCCATTTAGCATGTCAATAAAAAGCAGAAAGCCCATGTGGCACACTAAGGCCGTGTTTGACACCATGCGGTCAGAGATCAAGCACTCTGACGGGGCTAATGAGGATGAATGGGGGACAGGGCACCTCCAAGACGCCTCTCCTTAAGCCCATACGCCATTAGCTACTTAAGGCAACACCATTAATGTAAAATTCCCCCCTCTCCATTTAGTAGCCAAATTAAAGCTATCTGACATGAGACTTAGGTGCATGGGGGAAAGAAAAAAATAAAGTCCACTGTGTTTATGCCAACCCAAACTTATTTTTAATGGGAACTTGTTTCCATTTCGGGGTACAACAGTAATGACTGAACACTTTATACTGGTAGTGGGAGGGAGGTGATTTGAGGGAAAAAAAATGTTCAGACAAAAACCCTTCACAATAACGTGTTCATAATTAATGTAGCGTGTGGTTTATCTTAAATTGTATTGCAGGGATTTTAGTTCTCATTTACCATCTGGTGTCTGATAAAACCCCACGGTCTTCAAATTAATTTACAAAAGGCTGTTTTTTGATATGACTTGAGTTACACTAAATGGTTTTTACTGATTCTCAAATGACTCTGGCAGGCTCTCAGCGATTTCACTGTGCCAAAGTCTGACTCAAATCCATCTTGCTTATCTATACAGATTTAAAGTTATACGTTAATGGTTAAATTTGTAATTCAAACACACTCATACAAAGTGTTTCCAAGACTCCAGTGCATTTGTTCATTCAATTATATTATCGTTGCTTTAAAACATGCCATGATGTTCCTCACTTTACACTGCCACAATATTGTCATCAAATGACAACTGGCTATTATGAAAAGTATTTAATTTAATTTCTTGTCTTTAAACTGTCTGAGCCTTATGGCTCAGTGGTAGAGCATTGCGTTAGCAACACAAAGGTTGTGGGTTCAATTCCCAGGGAAGACACATACTGATAAAAAATATGTAGCCTGAATGCACTGTAAGTTGCAAGCGTCTGCTAAATGCATACTTTTAATTTAACCTAAAAGATCATATGATGTGACATATTCTATAAGAAAATTTAAACAGGAAATATTTATGCTAAAAGAAAAAAAAATACATACATGCCAAAACATTCAGAATGAACTTTCTAATTCTTTTAACTTCAATATTAATTAGTATTGTAACCAATTTGTATGATAACAAAACATCTGTTTCGTTGACTTTCTGTTGTATTTTTTTCTTAAATAATTTCTTTCCTACAATCACTTACTTTTAATGATATGTTTCATGCTTAAAAATGAGATTTAACTGAAAACTGCTTTAGTCACTGAGAGTTTGTGAAGATTTGTAATAAAACAACCAGGGTTGGTGGTAAAATATTAAAAAGTCAGGAGTTTTAAGCAAATGCATAGTTTTAAATTAAATTATTATTATTATTATTTAATGTTGCTTATATTGAATATAATATATGTGTCACTGATTTACTCTTCTGCGTGATAATGAAAATTCTCATGATTCAATGTCATTTTATTTTAGGGTTCACAATATATACCCTTGACAACACCAATCAATACACCAACTCACAAAGTGAACATTTAAATGTAATCATCTTTATGTGCATATATTCTTATTAAAATCCAGCATTAAGTTAATTATAAACTAGTAAGAAATAACACAGATGTAGCTATTTGTCACAAATAACAAGATCAGAAAGAGTTCCACCTGCATTCACTCTAATAATTGTTCATTTTATACTGAAGCGTACACAATAAATAACACGTTATACTCGAAATACTTGAGCACAAGTTCCTACTTTAAGTGTTTATCTTTTTATTTATAATCTATATACCCTAGAAAAGTTAAAAATAAATAATTAAAACAAACAAACAAAAACCTTGAGCCATATATACTTAAATATAAAAGATTAAACCAAGCTAGTTTCCTATAAACCAAACTAATACAAGAGTGGAATTACATCACTTGGAATATTTCTAATGTAATATTCCTTGTATGATGTCTCATAAAACCTAGCTCATATTGAGAGGAATTGAACAGAAATCCAATAACACCACAAAATTTTACAAGTAGCTGCATTTTCCACCAACGAAACGCTGCTTCAGCAGAGTCTTTTAAGCTATGCGTTATTAAATAAAACCCAGTCATAAAGCCGATAGCACTGATGCTGAATTGATTCGATTTTCTGTGAATAAGCAGAAGCCTCAGCATGCGAAAAAAGCTAATTTGAGGGGATTTTTCAAAACATCACTAAACTCTGATTGCTAAAATTAATGAGGTAAACACTGTGCATGCATGTGCCTGCCATATGGAAAATGCAATGAAACTATTTATGCATTTCGAAAGACCTCAAATGTCCAAACTTTATAATTACTAGCATTTTTCACAGCTGAGAAATTTTAGCAGAGCTTTTTGAGCTCTGAGTTATGCAGACAGCCTTCGCCACTGTTGCCAAATCAGTTACATTTGCTATGAACAAGCTGATAATCATGTCTCACTGTAACAGCAAAAGCCCATTAAAAGCAATTTTTCAAATCCATACTAAATGGTCTTATTGATTAAATAATGAAGGTAATGATTCGAATAAATGTTTGTGTCCCTCTGTGTGATTTTGTGCATCATGTACTCATGCAATCAAACCCATTTGAGCAATCAGACTCTTTAAAATAGATCTTAAATTTCCAACAGAGTTCAGGTCAAGTTTAGCCAATTCAGCAGGAAAATTCAGTTCAAGTTCAGCCTGAGCACACATTGAAAAAAATATTGATTAGCTGCAAGCCTCTGGAAGAATCTGCAATAGCACTCGGTGTTGCTGCCCACAGCAATTCATGCTGAAGTTGTTAAATAAGTCCACAGTAAATGCAGTGCTGTCTTACCTGTGGGCTCAGGCTGGGTCTGAAGGTCATGCTGGTGGAGGACGGGCCGCTCATGGAAGGATGGCCCATGGGCGAGCTGATGACGGGGAACGGCGAGGGCAGGCCGTTGATGGGCGAGCTGAGGGTGCTGATGGGCGAGTGCAGCTGACCTGGGCTGGAGCTCATGGCAGACGGACCGAGCAGGGGCGGGTGGAGAGGATGGTTACTGATGCCTCGGTGACCCATGGAGTAGCTCAGAGGAGACGACGAGAGCTGACCGGAGAAGTCTGCAGGATGGCAAAAGAGGAAAAAAGAGTCAACCCACACAGGAAATTTCAGGAATATTTTGCTTTGTGAGGTAAACAATGGCACTGTGTTTTTGTTCAGTGTTTTTAAAGAGCCGCTGAATGGATGAATAATGTGTGAACATAATGAACAAATACCTGTTCATTTTAAAAGCTCTTATCAGGAACGGCCAAATTTTCCTTAAACTTTTGAAATAAAAGAGTACATTGTAAACATTTCTTCCACTCTAGTTCAAAAAGACCACATATTGAAACTAAACTGCAAAAATGGTTTGTTCTTAAACTGTGCAGCAAGAAAAACTGTTTAATTTAAGACAAATAACATATTTAAATGATATTATATTAAACTATATTATAAAATAATTAATTTAGAAAATAATATAATAAAGCAGTATAACAAATTGAATTGAATTATATTACAGTAATTTTCAATGCAGAATAAGACAAGTGTATGTCATGGAAATAAATGATGAAACATTATATTATACTGATAATATTATACTGCATTGTATATTACCTTTCAAAATGGTATTAAACTGATCAAAGGTGACAGTAAAAGCTTTTACATTGTTACAAAACAATTCTATTTCAAATAAATGCTGTTCGTTTAAACGTTCTATTCATCACAAAAAAAAGTCTCAAGGATTCCACAGAAATATTAAGCAGCACAATGGTTTTCAACATTGATAATAATAATAATAAATGTTTCTTTAGTCACAGAATATTAGAATGATTTCTGAAGGATCATGTGACATAGAAGACTGGAGTAATGACTGCTGAAAATTCAGCTTTGGCATCACAGGAATAAATTAAATTTTTAAATATATGAAAATAAAAAACAATTATTTTAAATTGTAATATTATTACACACTTTTACTGTTTTTACTGTATTTTGATCAAATGAATGTAGCCCTGGTGAGCATAAGAGACTTCTTTCAAAAATAATAATTATTACAAAGTACTGAAGTATGAAGTATAATCATGGTAATCATGTGTGAGGACTCACACAATTACTCTTTATGCTCTTTGTACATCTTTGTGTGTGTGTTAGGGGTTGAACGACTTCTTATTTTTTAAAGTCGACTTTTATGTGATGAAAGTCGAGTCGAAGTCGACTAGTCGCTGATGACGTCATTACTGAACAAATAAGTCTGGATCTGTGACAAACAGCTTGTGCACAGCTATGGCATATGACACAGCGCTGCCCACATGGCTATCGCTCCTATAACAGCTCATTTTTAGCAGTTCTTTTGTCTTTGGGTCGTTATATTTCTCACAGATTTCTGCTCGTTCTAAATCAGATACAGATAAAGTAGCACAGTAAAAATTACATTAATATGAATGCATTAGTGAGAGCGATTGCGTGTGTGAATTAATTCTACCTGGCAGCGTCTCTCTACTGAAGCTGTGGGATTTAGTTATTAAGAAATGTATTATTGAGAAATCACAGAACAGTGTTGACAATACATTTCCGCGCTGAATGATTCTGTGCGCGCACGATCTGCGCATGATGTACGCGCTACTGTCTGTAGCCTATGTGTGTGCTTTACAGTGCAGCAGCGCATTCGATTAGAACGGCGATTAACTTACCTGTACAATAAGCTGTTTAATACGTGCATTCTCCCGTTCAATTTCGAGCATCCAGTAATATAATCACACATGTCTTGTGGAGCGCTTTCAGAGTATACATTTATTTGTCATTTTAACTGTTTGGAAACGGAGCGTAAATGTGGAAGTCCTTCAAAGATTTCTTATCCTGTTGCGCCCTCTTTAGGACCAGCAACTAGTCAAAGTCAAGCTTAAAGAGTCATGGCAGAGCATTGAAGTCGACTAGTCGGTGCAACCCCTAGTGTGTGTGTGTGTGTGTGTGTGTTTGCTCTTCCATATGCACATATATATAGTACAGTCAGTTGTTTTGTTGACACTGTCTGCTCTGATAACACAGTCGACTTCAGCCACGACTTGCCTTCTTTTACAGAGACAGTAAACACATGCTGAGAAAACACAGAGGGCTTAATTACTCATCCTTGTTTCCCCTCCACAGCTACAAGACCTTGAGTGAAATGAAAACAATATCAATCGTCCTATACATGCAGCAACACATTTCAGGAAAAGGTCAATGTTCAAGTGTCATAGCAAATATTGTATTGAAACATCAGCTTCACATCGGCTTATTTTCTCACTCTTTCTATTGCGAAACTTTCTGAAGGCCATTAGTCACTCAGTATGTTTCTCTGGAAAAAGAAAATCTGTAATATGATTTTTATGTCATTAAAAAGAATGAACACAATTAAAGGGTTAGTTCACCCAAAAAGGAAAATTAGCCCATAAATTACTCACCCTCAAGTCATCCTAGGTGAATATGACTTTCTTCTTTCAGACGAATCCAGTCGGAGTTACATAAAAAATTGTCTTTGATCTTTCAAGCTCTATCGTTGTACTCAGCGGGTGTTGCATTCCTTCGGTTCAAATGACGTGAAATAAAAAGCACCCTTCCACAAAAAAAAGTGTCTCACACAAAAAAAAAAATATCCATATTCAAAACGTAATAATCACTTGAATCTATCTTGCGCCAACAGTTGTACACAGAAGCAGTTCCGGGAGCATGACGTATGGGGTCAGCGTTGCGCATGCGCCAGTACGTCTCGTGAAAACCAACGTTTGTTTACAGGATCAAAAGAAGCAAAGTTTCCTTACTTTAGCAAAGGAAAACAAGTCTCCTCTTGGCTTATATCGAAATCCTCCGACATTCTTCTTTACAAATCCTCGTTTTGTACTTCTAATTAGTGACCGTTGTTTTGTTTCGATCTCTCCGCGTGCGTCACTTCTGAGCCGCGCTGACCTCATACGTCATTCCCCCGGAACTGCTTCGTTTACAACAGTGAGCACAAGCTAGATTCAAGTGATTATTACGTTTTGAATATGGATATTTTTCTTACAAAAACGCATCGATTCGCTACAGGAGGCCTTTGTTCACCCCCCGGAGCCGTGTGAGACACTTTTTTTTTGTGGAAGGGTGTTTTTTATTTCACGTCTTTTGAACCGAAGCACTGCAACACCCGCTGAGTGCAACGATAGAGCTTGAAAGATCAAAGACAATTTTTAATATAACTCCGACTGGATTCGTCTGAAAGAAGAAAGTCATATTCACCTAGGATGCATCGGGGGGGAGTGAAACGCAGCCTAATTTTCATTTTTGACTGAACTAACCCTTTAAGTTATTCTATTGAAATCAGCCAGGTTCATTTATATCACATGTCCTAACAAGTTTAGAGAAAAGTAACAGTTCCACTAAAATAGAAACTATTGTGTGACAAAACACAATCACTGCTGATCAGAACATTATGTTTGGTATGTGGAGCTTGCATTTATGACAGACATAATTTGTTCTGAATACTGGATCCACCAAGTTCTAAATAAAAGGAGAAAATAAGAACCGTTCATTTTACAAAATATTTAATTCACTGGATTATCAAAAGACCTGATTCTGTTACCATGATATAAATTACTCCTAGGAAAGATTTTCCTTTAAGTAGTTAAAGGGATAATTCACCCAAAAATTACATTTCTGTCATCATTTACATTCCTCATGTCCCTGTATGACTTTCTGTTCTACACAAAAGAAGATAAGATATTTTTAAAGAATGTTTGTAACTAAACAGTTTTGGTCACCATTGACTTCCATTGAATGGAAAGCGCACACACACACACACACACACACACACACACACACACACACACACACACACACACACACACACCTTCTTTATGTTTCACAGAAGAAATTAAGTCATACAGGTTTAGAACACATGAAGGTGAGTAAATGATGAATTTTCATTTTTGGCTGAACTATCCCTTTAAGGATGCACATAACAAGGTGAAACCAAACCACTGAAGGATCTGAGAAGCTAGAGTAAGTTTAAGATTTGTCAGGTTGGACTTACGCCAGGAATTTCTTCCTCCAACCCAAACCAGCCCTGCAGACTGTCAGCAGCATTCCTCCATGTGAAGACTCGAAAGTGGTGAATGGACATGTTGAATTGGAAAAAACGTATCTTAAAGGGACAGTTCACCTAAAAATTTGAATTACCCCATGATTTACTCACCCTCAAGCCATCCGAGGTGTATATGACTTTCTTTCAGACAAATATGATCTGAGTTATAGTTAAAAATGTCATGGCTCTTCCAAGTTTTATAATAGCAGTGAATGGGTGGTATTATTCAATAGTCCAATAAACTGCGTCCATCCATCATAAAAAGTGCCCCACATGACTCCGGGGGGTTAATAAAGGCCTCCTGAAGCGAATCAATGCATTTTTGTAAGAAAAATATCCATATTTAAACCTTTATAAACAGTAATCTCTAGCTTCCTCTAACTGTCGTATGCGCATTCACAATAGAACACAGTTCCAGCAGATGACGTAGGATCTCAGCTCCGGTGAGAAGTGACAAACGTGGAAGCGCAGAGGAGAGAACAAAACAAAACACCAGTCACAAATTAGAAGTACAAAACGAGGATTTGTTAAGAAAAATGTTGGAGGATTTCAATATACAGTAAGCTAAGAGGAGACTGGTTTTCCTTTGCTAAGCAAAGGAAACCTTGGTTCTCGTGAGACTAGCATACCTGACCTTACACTACGCCTACGTCCTATGACATCTGCTGGAACGCACTCTCTCGTGTACACGCGTACCAGTTAGCTGAAGCTAGAGATCACGGTTTATAAAGTTTTAAATATGGATATTTTTCTTACAAAAACGCACCAATTAGCTTCAGGAGGCCTTTATTCACGCCCCAGAGCCATGTGGGACATGTTTTATGATGGATGGATGCACTGCACTTTATTGGACTTCTTTTGGACTATTGAAAAATAACACCCATTCACTGCCATTATAAAGCTTGGAAGTGCCAGGACATTTTTTAATATAACTCCGACTGGATTCGTCTGAAAGAAGAAAGTCATATACACCTAGGACGCCTTGAAGGTGAGTAAATCATGGGGTAGTTTTCATTTTTGGGTGAACTATCCCTTTAACTGAGCGGAAAGCTCATGCGCATTCATGTTTCCTTTCAAATTTCTGGCTGAAAGGCCTTTCTGGACAGTTTAAATGGGTTTTGATCTGGTTTCCCCACTCCATCTACATGACAGAGTATGAGTCAGCAACAAATGATGGCCGGCGATAAGTGTCTCTGATGACACACCACACACATGAACACACCTGCTCCCCTGCCAATATATAACAGCCCACAGCATTACACAACTTGTGGGCACAGGTACATATAGGCATGTACAGTACATTCACAGACTATAAACATCAACACACACATTCCCAGAGCACTGGAAGAACATTCCAGATCATAAACAAGGTGTGTAGGAAGATCATTAGACGGCTCAAAGTGTACACACACACACACACACACACACACGAATGAGAATCGGTGCTATTCTGAGATATAGAAAATTGTGGTTTTCTCCCAAAGGTAGCCACATGCTGACAGCAAGTTTTGCAACTCAAATCCTTTCTCTGAGAACTACAGCATAAGTATGACTTATTAAAACTGGTCTACAAAATTTGGTGTAGGATTTACTTTGAAATAATTTTCACTCAGAAACTGCTATTAAATTTCATAAACAATTACAAAGCAATGGCAAGTAACACACTGAATTAAACATAAAAATTGAAGTAGAAAGACCGAAATATTGCTTTCTTGTAAAACAAACTGTAATAATCTTCAAAAAAATATTTTTTACAGTGTACTGCAAGACAGAAATCTCCTGTTTCACACACACAAGTATATGTCCAGTTTCAAAGCGAAACCCTAGGAATACACCGATAATTTCATTACTATCTCAACACTGAGTTTTGGCTCTGTTTTATTTTAATATAGACAACCAGTAGACTCTCTGTGTCAATTAAGAAAATTATCTGGTCTTATCACGTAAACACAACAATCTTAACTGGACCGCTGTATAAATACTGCCACACAAAGTGTTTACTCAATCGCCACATACACCTACCTCACTGAAAAGTAAATCAAGGGTGGGAGATAAACAGACTAGGGGATAAGGATATATACCGCCAGCCTAAGCAAAATGTATTTGAGCAAAACATCGTTACAGTTCACTAATGAGGCAGCAAGAAGCGGAGCACAGGCCTGATTAGTCAAGAGGATGAGGGATAATGTGAAGGCAGAGCAGAGGGTTGACTTCATCACAACACAACACACTGCTGAACTGCATGGACACACAAATGACAAGATCAGAACTCACAATGCTACTGCATTTTATTCAAGCACAGAAAACAGTATGAATCTTTATCGGCAGTTTAATCTTTTAATTTAATTTAATTTAATTTACAAATCCAGACTAAAAACCCCATTTAGTTGTATATTTACTGACTTCATTGTTATTTTTTATTTCTTATGAACCGTTTATTATTTATTATTTTTCTTCATATTATTATTATTATTATTATTATTTAATTTACTATTTTACTATTATTTTATTTGTATTATTATTTTAATCAGTTTTATGTAAAACACTTTGAATTACCATTGAATTATTTATGTGCATTGTAAAAACCTTTGCCTATTTAATTTAATTTTAAGTGTTATTTAATGTGTTACTGTGCAGTTGCAATGGTGTTATGGATGGCTGATCTGGAGCATTGCTAGATGGTTGCTAAATCTCTGCTGGCCCAAGTCAAAAAAGCCTATATCTCTATGACATCTTGGTCCCTTCTTCAATGTAAGCCTATATGGCATTTATTCACCTGTTTGTTTAAATCCATGTTCCTACTTATGAGACAATAAAAAAAGCATGGTGATGAGTAATTATTGACTTGTATTGTACTTGTATTGTTGAGGAGGTCAACACTCGGTAACTCCAAAGGTGATTACGGACTAATCTCTTTAAACAGGTACAAAACAAAGCACTTGAGCTAAAAGTGGAGTGAATCAGTCATAAACAACCCAGATGAGTCTGTTTTCAATTCACTCTGTGCTTGGCAGTGCTGCAGTCATTTGAATATAGAGGAAGAGAGTGGTTTCGTGGCTTCCTACATTCAACCAGCACAGAGTGTTTAAATCAAACCCTTGCTAATGTGTTTAGTCTGATGCTTCCTGAGCACCTTATTTCTCCTCTCTGTTTCGTCTTTCTTCACAGATCTACTCAAACACAGACTTGTACCACACAGTGCGTGTGGAGATGAGGTCCAGTAAGGACATTTAGTCAACATAATATGCATTACATGCTCACTCACACACGGTCTCTCACCATTTCTCACACACACACACATATACACACTCATATATGCTTTCATATATTCATGCGCACACATACAGTATATACATACGCTGCAGACAAATGAAAAGATTCATCCGGCCATTTCAAAATCCCCAGATATTCAGCACTAAAGAAAATATGCAGTTGTTTATGGTGGTTAGAAATGCAAAATAAGCAGTTTGGTGAATAGCAAAAAGCATAATAACTAATCTATATGATTCATCTCCGGCTGTCACTTTTAATGAAAACCTTGAACAAAGACAGGCTAAATATTTTGAAACTGAACATCCGGGATTTCCTTTACAGGTTTAATCCCAGCTGAGACACAAAATCTTTTGAATTCATTCTTCGGGCAAATTATTTAATGACAAATTACAAAAATGTGATGACTTGCTCTGAAATTAAAAACAGATAATCAGGACCCACAATTTACAACACTACTCACCCTGTTCAGAGAAGAAAATGAAAAATGATCAGATTATCTCTATGCATCAGCATTTGCATTTTTGTCTGGTGGTATAAACCACAGGCAGCCACTGAGATATCTGAAATATTCATGATCCTCATTCCCCCTCTGGGTTTTCTTTTGAAACGACTGCCATAATGTTTCAATCTCAGTTCCAGAGAGAATTAATTTTAAACAAGCTTTTATCTAGAACTGACAGACAGAGGCTATACATCGTGTATATGACAAAGTGGTCAGCCTAAGAATGTTTCCTGAACAAGTTCAACTGGATGCTTGATATAAATCTTACTGCTTTCATCTGATTTAGTATCATTGAGAAATTTCATATAATGACTAATAGCAATCAACATCTAAAAAGATGCCAAGTTCCCACGCTGATAGTTTTGTTGGCAGAGATGATGACTTGAGTCTGGGACTCTCACTTGATTTATGTTCAAATCAAAGTCCAAAAATTAAGTTCAAAAATTAATTGTAGACTTGAGTCATAAGCAATTGACTTGAGACTTCCCTTGGACTTTTTTGATGTCCTCAAAAACCTGTAGACATAAAAAGTTTTACCAGGAAAAATATTTTCGGATTAGAAAATAATAGTCTTCACAGAAAGAAAAAAAAACTTCTTAAAAGTTATCCTGTGCCATTCATCTTTTTGTTATTTAAAAAAAAAAGTACATGATAGTAAAGATTAAAATATCTACTGATTTAAGTAAAATGTCTTATTAGGGGTGGGCGATCAGACATGATTAACCGGTAGAAATTTGTCAGCCGGTAGAGATTTGGGACTATCGTGGTTACACGCTCACGCGGCATTGCTGTGCTACGTGGTCACGAAAACTTAGCGTTTGCATGTGTTTTTAAGCATTGCAGTTTAATCAGCAGCGAAAGAGAACTCATTTCGCTATACGCGCACACTGTCAGAGAGACGCGCGCACATGAACACAGTGCTCATACAGCGTGGGAGTATTGAGTATCGAGTTATTTTGGCTGCTTTATAGTCCTTGAACGGTTAAATACACACACTTGTATGTGTCAAAATGCACATCTTTGCCAGTATCCTCGTAAACACAGTAATTTAGGTCTTGAAAGCAGTTGAGAAAGAAAACAGTTGAGAAAAAAAAACACATGTGGGACATTATAGTGGATCCGGGCAGCTCTTAAAGTGACAGCAGTCTAATATTTCAGCTGCCTGTCATTCATGTTAATCAAACAACAAAAGAGAGAAAATCTCTCACTCTTGACTAAATCACTTTTGTAACTTTGACAAGAAGAAATATATATTTAATTTACACAGTGAAGAATATGCAGTTTTTATACATTTGATTACTTTATACAATGTATAGAATATCTTATTTATTTGTTCTACTGTAGTTTTTTTTGTCCTATTGCTTGTAATTAGTTTCTTGTTTCTTGCTTGTAATTCTTATTTAATCACTGACTGTTTACTTGTCTTCAGTGAGCTTGAGCTTTTTTTTTTTTATTTAAGCTAGTATTAGTTTTTTGTGATATTGACACTGGTGACAAGAATTATTAAATTTCTATGGAATTAATGTATAGAATATCTTATTTATTTGTTCTACTGTAGTTTTTTTTGTCCTATTGCTTGTAATTAGTTTCTTGTTTCTTGCTTGTAATTCTTATTTAATCACTGACTGTTTACTTGTCTTCAGTGAGCTTGAGCTTTTTTTTTTATAATTTAGGCTAGTATTAGTTTTTTGTGATATTGACACTGGTGGAAAGAATTATGACATTTCTATGGTATCAAACATTTTGATACCCCTACGTCACATACTTTCTTTACAATGACTTTTCTTTTCAATCTGTAATGACTTAATTGACGCAATCTCCATTGTATAAAGAGCTTTATAAATAAAGGTGACTTGACTTGACTTGAATTAAAGGGATTGTTCACCCAAAAATGAAAATTCTGTCATCATTTACTCACCTTCATGTAATTCCAAACCTGTATGACTTTCTTTCTTCTGTCAAACATAAAATAAGATATTTTGATAAATATCTCCGTGTTTTTTGTCCATACAATGAAAGTAAATGGCCACCAAAACTGTTTGGATCCCAATGTTCTCTAAAGTATCTTTAGCAGAAGAAATAAAGTCATACAGGTTTGGAACAACATGAGGGTGAGTAAATGATGACAGAATTGTCATTTTTGGGTGATCCCTTTAATTTATAAAGGAAATGCCAATAAATGGCACATTTTAATACATGTTTGACATATTAAATAATATTTTTTTTATTTTATTATGATTTTTTTTTTTTATCTGACTTGAGACTTAACATGGACTCAGCATTAGAGACATATGAGACATATGTCTTTTTGCTGGTCCTTGAACAAGATTGTGGTCAAACAAACAGTAACACATTTTTTGTTCATAGTTTTTCAAAATAAATTAGTTTTTTATGCCAGTAAATCTTACTAAATCAAACTGAATTTGAAACAATTTATTTATTTCTGAAGTAAATGTGAGTGGTGCTTGTAATGCTTGCATGTTCTGTGTGGTTGCTAGGCAGCTGCTAATGAGTTTTGATATGGAATTTTTATTGTTTAATGGGTGAAAAATCATGCAGTAAGTCCAGCTGCTTAAGCACAAAGCGCTCCATAGCACAAACTGTGTGGGACAAGTTCAAATACTCTGCCCAAGTCCAAGTCTGACCCTAAAATTTGATTGGTTGAAAGGAACACTGTCCTGGCACCACCAAGAATGTTGATCTAGGAAGCTGCCGCACATTTATGAAGTTGATTGTTTCAGTTGAGCTAATATAAGCAGCAGAGCCCAAGGTGATGCACCTGTTTAAAGCGCTTGCTGACTGTGTCAGATATCAGGCCAAGCACCTGCTGTCCTTGTGTTGTTGGCATGTTAAACAAAACATTTTCTTTATATTATTTGCAGACGCATGCGCTTCATGCTAACCATGCTAATGGAAAGGCTACAGGCATATAGCTCCAATGTCTGTGTGATTTCAGGGCATGGGAAGCTGGTCCCTGAAACTCAAATGTTATCAGTTTCCACTACAAGACTAGAGTGAATGAGACAATCAGATAAGCGTCTCTGTAGCACAGGGAGAAAGCTCGCTCTCAATAAGCCACCTGTGAGATTGAGCCAGTGCTATCTGACACACTCGGCTACACGTGTTTGCACAGAGATGGACAGATATGAACTGCTGGTACGGAGAGAACTGCTTGCAGGAGTCCAGGGGCCATACAGTGAACATACAGTGGCAACGTGTCTGAATAGAACTCAGACCTGACATGCTTTGAACTGATTCATGAATGGCTGATTTTAAATATGGTCTGGTATGACTGATTGAAATTTTTATAAGACTAAACCAGTGATTTTTAAAGTGGGCTACGTGTACCAGAATGGATATTTGGGAGTATTTAAATTTTGCTTTGTTAAATGAAATTACTAGATTTTTCAGTTTGCATAATAGGACTAGGTGTTATAATCCCAATATTCAGCACTATTTAGCCGCACCATAGAACATTTTCTCCTTCGCTGTGAACAGAACACAGCAGGACGCAGCAATTGTTACGCTCTGATTTTGGTTCAGCAAGAATCCAGGATCATGGCCTAATCCCATGTCCATGGTTCTTGCCTCTATACCCAATAATCAGTCGTGAATTTACAATTGCTTTATGCATGACTGGGGAACAATAAGAAAAAATGACTAGTATGGTAAGATGGATAGATGAAGACGGTACAATTCTTCACTGCAGTCATTGGGTGGGGATCCTTGACGTTTTGATGATATGTTATGCTGTACATGATGTGTACTTGTCTTTCATGGATGTTGCCAGTGAGACACCTTATCTGATGTCCATCGGATCCCAGTTTCTGTGTGAACTTTAGCCTGGGTGAAAGATGCCTTTTGTTGAGGTGATGTTGCCAATGACCTTTGTATGGTGTTTCCACCAATGCAACACATCATCAGTTGTGTACCCCAGCCTCATTGGGTGTTTCGGCCCTTTATCACAAGGCACCCTCAGCCGAGGCAGGCTCACCGCAGGCTGATCAGACCCGGGTGTGTGTCACTTTGTCATGACTTTGTCATTTGGCAGCCCACACTGTGTTCATCCGCTTCAGCCACAGCCAGTGGCTGCTTCTTTCAGCAACAGTGGCAAGTTCCCCGATTCCTCCGCTGGACCTGTCCTCTGACGCCCAACTCCATCAGCAGCCTTAGAGGAACTAGCCACAAAGCCCCTGCAGCCCACTTCCACCGGGTATACTTTCACTGTCCAGCCCCGCTCCTCTGCCTCAGCTGCCAAATTGGCAGTTTAATGATTGATTCATGAATGGCTTATTTTAAATATTTGAAATTTTTATAAGACTAAACCAGTGATTTTTAAAGTGAGGTACGTGTACCAGAATGGATATTTGGGAATATTTAAATTTTGCTTTGTTAAATGAAATTACTAGATTAAATTAGATGATATAATGTATTTAAAGATTACTAGATTAAATATAATGAATAATTAATTTAAATAAATAAATAAATTTAATTTAATTTAATTTAAAAATATATATAAAACAAACCTAAAACTTATTTTATTTCAGATAGATGCCAAAACAACATTTCTCATTTTCATTTAGTTTAAGTACTAAAATAACTACACTCAGAAAAGTCAGTTTTCTTTTCATTAAGTGTAAAACTTAAGAAACTAAAAACTAAAACGTAATAAAAACTATATAGACATTACCAAAAACAATGATGGAAACAATGACACAACAAAATTACTAAAATTAAAACACAAAATATAAAAATACAAATTAAATCTAAAATATGATATCAATGATATAATAGCACTCATGTATGCAAAATTATTTAAATTACATTTTAAACTATATTTACAATTACATTTTAACTCTAAAAGACTGAAATTGAATTAACTCAAAGTATTTGCAATAATAATAGTGATGTTTACATTACATCAAGCCTATCACTAATAAACAGAAGAACAACTGAAGAATATATATATAAAAAAGCCTAAAGTTTGAGTATAAGGAATGACTTCCATCAGCAACAAATAAAAGATTCATGTCTGCTGATTTGAAGTGTGCTGTAGATTATAAGCTTCTCCCTCCATGCCTGACAATAAACCATCATCTCTACAGACCTCTTTATTCTCTTTCTGCTTTAAATCGGGACAGTAGATATCCTGTCATTCTCTCTCAGTGTATCCCTGCAGTAAGATTGCAGTGTCTGCCAATCTGAGCCCAACAAGCTGTTTTGGGGGGAGGCATGTGCATTTCATTTCATTCTCACAGACCATCAATGTCCTCCGAAAAGGCCAATATAAACCTCAGTCACTAAAGAGCAGTGTTGGGCAGTAACGCATTACTTAGTAACGCGTTACTGTAATTTGATTACTTTTTTAGTAACGGAGTAATTTAACGCGTTATAATTTTCAAAATAGTAATTAGAGTATAGTTACAAGCCGAGGTCTCTATACGTTACTGCCGCGTTACATTGCTGACAGAATGCAGTGTTTTATAATCTAGAGATTGTAAAAAGGATGTAGCACACGCATTGTCGAGTCAAGTGCCAGTGGATTAGAGACCTGCTCCCGCGAGACTCGACGCAACAGCAGCGCAGGACAAGATGGGCGAGTGCTGGTGCGAGCGTGTAGACACGTGTGTGTGTGCGGGATGCGGGAGAATAAAATGATTCACGGGACTCGCGCAAAATACAAATATCTAAACATAAAATATCTAAAACAAATAAATTGTTATTCATCTATTGCACAAAAGCAACATGAACTAATATAAAATATAAACGATTAACAGGTGCAAGCGTATGCAGAGTTTCTATTTAGGCTATAACACGTGTTTGCAGCGTTTAGCAATGCAGTGCTGAAACCTGCGTGCTCATGAATCCTCTCATTATAACACACGAATTGTAGACATTATGAAAGATTCATTATGCATATATTTATTGTGTTATAACAGAGATTTGTGAGATTGCGATGAACTGAGATGTCTTTTAGAGATTTTAAATGCAGTGCTCTTTACTGGCATTCTGCCATGCCAAACCATGCACGCAGCAGCCGCTTGCTTTAGTTAAAAATAACAGTGTTCTGTGAATGTTGATGCTTTAATAACAAATATTTATCGGGAGCGTGTATGCTGGGATTTCATACATTTCATAGAGAAAAAAGTAACGTAACTAGTAATGTAACTAATTACTAATTACTTTTGAAATAAAGTAATCAGAACAGTAACGTGATTACTTTTAAAAGGCGTAATCAGTAATCAGTAATTTGATTACATTTTCAGAGTAACTTGCCCAACACTGCTAAAGAGTCTTCTGAAAAACGCTTTTGACACATTGCTCTTTTTAAAAGATCAAGAGTAACTATTCCCAGATTCTCAAAGCAAAAAGAGCAAGAATACACAATGATTTTTATTTTTTTGATACAGATGAGTGATTTGTATTGCCGATAATGTTAATTTTCTCTATCTCTTCCTTTTGACCGAAGTAAAAAAAAAATGTATAGGTGCCGTTCAACAGTGGGATGTCAGGAATGAGATGATATTTCATTGTGACCTCAGGAGCTGATTAAAGCTGATACAGCTCCAGGACTGATAGCTTCTGTGTCGTCAGCCGCTCCTCTGAATGCCATGTGTGCACCACATCCACAGTCAGAATTATGGAACTAGATTGGATATTGAGATTTGCATTAAAAATGGAAACAGCTGCTTTTGAGTAGGTTCATTTATTTCTTCTAACTAGGGGCACTTTTATGATTATTTTTTTTTAAACAAACATTTTTGTTGTCTTCATTTTTTTCCATACTATCATAATTGAATTTTACTACTTTTCAAATTTGTTTTATATATGAATTTTATTGTTCTTGTTTTTCAATCACTTTCAAGCATTAAATTGAATACATTATTACTTATTTTATACTATGACAATCTAAAATGAGAGTGAGATAAACATATCATTTATAATTTCAATACAAATACATATCACTTCAATGCAAATTATGACTGTGCCTCAGGCAGGGTTATTATCGATAACTAAAACTAAAACTAAAACCATAAAATAACATTCTCATTATTTGAAATAAAAAAGCCAATATTTTTTTCATTTTCATTTAGTTACGCTGAAGTACTAAAATAACTAAAACTAAAAATTAAAACTATAACTATAACTAAAACTGTAACTATACATACATATATAGACAGTTTTTTTTCATAAAAATATAATCAAACTTTCATCAAAAGTTGGTGTACATGTTTACAAAAGTGACAACAGTGTCAATGATGTGATTGAGATAAAATATGAGACGTGATCAAGGCATATGATTTATGTTGCATATTATTTCCAATAAAGCTGTAATTTTTGTCAAATTATTCAAAAATTGTGAAAATATTATTTGTGTGTATTTAGCATAGCCTACATAACATGATAGCTATGAAATTACCCTTAGCAAAACAAAGAAACCAGCTATTTCAAATTTTTTTATAAAAATGTCCTTTCTACCACTGTCGTCTACATCACAGAATGTTATTAAACATATGCATAATTTGAGATATGATATAAGTTTGGAAACAACAGTGTAGTGGAAATGACCATGACTTTTAGAAAATAAAAAGCAAAAATGAATTCTCCTGTGATCTATGTCCATTATTATGAGTTGACAAATCGAGAAAAAAAAAAAAAACCTAGTGCGAGTCTGAAAAGTGTTTCAAGAGACTTAATTTCCTAAAAGTTCACAAGCACAAAAGTGCCCATAGCTGAAGAAACACCTGATTATAAACTATCAACGCTGTGTTGAACTACTTTCATTTTCAATTTCATGTCAAAGAGTACCGCTCAGTTCATCTTCAACAAGTTTTTTTTTTTTTTTTCAGTAAATCTCAAATGCCAGCAAAAATATTTATTTTTCCCTCACAAGCATCTGTCACTTGAATCATCCATCACATTACACATGTGATGTTAGCTCAGCCCGCTGCGGCACCTCTGTCTGCTTTATGGAGACAACTGCCTCGATCATCAGGAAGAAATTAGCTGAAGCACTAAGCTGCACAGTCTTATTGGCTGACGGGCCCGTTCGCTCCATTTGAGGTCAGCCCAGACATTCCAGTAGATAATCTTTTCCATCCCTCCACTCTCTTGTCTTTCTCCCTCTCACACTCAGTCTATTTTCCTCAAAGAGCAGCTACAGCACAAGGCTGGCTTTGTGTAGCCTCTTCACTAGCGTTTTCTTGCTCAGTTAAGTGAACCGTTTGGAGCTGAAATACATAACAGCCTTCATTCCCAGCTCTCCCTGTACCTTCCAGTAAAGATGATTTCTACAGCAAGCTAGTAATATGAAGCCTCCGAATTAGGGCCATCACCACATCACCACAGGTTCTGGAGAGTAGCTGAGCTATGTTTGCTTCTGGAGCTTCGCCCACTTTTCCAAGCATCCCGTTCTTTGTCCAACTCGCTCTCTCTGAACTTGCAACAAAAGGCTGTAATTATGGCGGGCACAAACCAGAGAGAAAGAGCCATATTATAGCATTCTCTCACACTTCAAATACAGCCACTCGCTAGGAGCTACAGGAACCTGTTTAGATTCATGCCAGCTGTGGAGATGACAGCTGCTGTGAACTTCTGAGATGGTCGTTTTGATGCAACCCACACATTTCATGCATTTTGAACCACAATATTTACACAAGTCCTCATGTTAAATGCCTGAGATACACAATCTTGCCTAAACATGCCATTGAGCTATCGACTAGCTTTAGCATGCTACATATTAACTGGTAACACTTTACAATAAGGTTCCATTTGTTAACATTAGTGAACTACAATGGGTCACATGAACAATGAAAAATAGCTTATTAATCTTAGTTAATGTTAATTTTAAAGTCCCACTGTGGTAAAAATGTAGTTTTTTTAATGTTGTCTTTCCGGTGTTTTTAATTGTGCTTAAAGACATAAATGTGCAAACTCATCAGTCAACACCATTGCTGAGACTTTTCTCCTTTAAACTGCTGTGTACTAAAAACAGTCTCAAAAATGCAGTCACAGACATGTAACCAATCCTGTCAACTTGTGGCGTGGGGCTTTTCATATCATTAGCAAAGCGTTTCCACCTAAGGATGTTGATTTTTAGAAGGTAGTTGTCTGAGATGGCGAACGGGAATATGGTTTGTGTAACATAACACTAGCAACACATTATTAGCTGTTTAATAATAGAGTCATAATGATATCAATTACTGTTATGCGTCTGACGTTGTAGAGAGTGATGCATAAAATGCATTTCTATTCTGATACATTGACTTGTAGATGACCCTGTATAATTCGCTTTTACTCTTCTACTTCGCCATTGTGTAGCATTTGCTACTTCAGTTAACCAAGTGAAAGTGAAACAAGTAGTCCAAGCTGGTGTGACTTGAGTGGAGGCGGGGACTAATTTGCATATTCATAGGTCTACATATAATAAATGAGGTAAGGGTGTAGAGTTATACTCAAGCAATTTTAAAGCATGAATAAATTATTTTTACTGAAATCATTTAAATAGATTATTTTGGTTATCAAAAATTTGTTTTAAGGGATAAAATTAGTGACTGCGGGACTTTTAACATTTACTACTATATGAACAAAAAGTTGCATCTGTTACTATTATTTAATGGACCTGAGCTGACATGAACTGACAATGAAAAGTTATATTTTTATTAACTAATACTAACAACGAATAAAATAAATAGTGTAACAAATGTAATACTTATTGTTAGGTAATGTTAACGTTAACTAATGGGACTATATTGTAACGTGTTGCCAATTAACTTCATATATTATCTCTGAAAGTGACAACTGGCTTTGAAAAATCAACAAACCTGGGGAAAACCAACTGAAAACAAAGAGACCTACAGCATGTGAATACATCATGTGCAGGAATAAGACCAGTGAAACGTGTCCATTAACACAGGGGCCAGGGGAGACGCTCTCTATATGTGCTTTGTTGTAACATGTTTGAACCAGAAACTATTTCTCATGAGTGAAACTGTATCTTGAGTTCAGTTTGGGAATGACAGGACTAGACATCCTACACTTGGAATGAAGACTGATTTTGCCCTACATCTAGCGCTGTAGGGCAAAATCAGTTCAATGCAACTGCGCTAACAGAAACCAGATGGCTTACCTCTGAATTAAAATAACGATCAAATGTGTCTATGTGGCAAGTGCAGGTGCTCTGATGTGTTTGTGCATGTGAATGTGTGTTTTATACCTGTGGATATCCTGCGCTGTTGTAGCGGGTATGAACCCGTGAAGCCGGAGCAGCCATTGGGCGAACTGCCAGCGTCGCCTGGCCAGCTCCGCAAACATGGCGGCACTACTGAGCAGGGATTTTTCAGGAGCCCTGTGTGTGTGACACAAGAGAAGTGGGTGAGAGTCACTCACTTCCACTGCAATCAGATGAGGATTTCACACCAATATGAGAAAGGACACACTACACTTTACTCAAAACTGTTATGGATGGATCTCAGTTGAGTCTTCAGTAAGCTGTACTTGAACTTACATGACAGTACAAAAGAAAATATAATTTCTCTTTCAAAGCCCTGAAGATGTAATGAAGTTTGGAGTTTCATGTACACTAAAATGTGATTTCCTTTGAAACAATTTTCGGTAACACTTTATTTCGATAGTCCACTTTAGACATTCTATTAACAGTAAGTAACTTTGCAACTACATGTCAACTAGCAGTTAGTAGAGTATTAGTAGACTGTCTGCTTAATATCTTCTAACACTTTCTTTGTCAACTTATTCTACTAACCCTAAACCTACCCTAACAGTCTACTCTGAGAGTTAGTAGACATGTAGTTGCAAATTAATGAGAATTAGTTGACATTTAGTTACAAAGTTACTTATAGTTAGTAGAATGTCTAAAGTGGACTATCGAAATAAAGTGTAACCCAATTTTCACTTAGAAATTGATCATAAATTTCACAAATAATCACAATGTAATAATGTGCCAGTAACACACTGAATTAAATGTGAAATTTTTAAGTAGAAATACTGAAATAGTACTCTCTTATAAAACATACTCCCATAATTATTGTTTTATTTTTATTTTTTTTATTAAAAAAAAAATTACGGTTTAGATATCAGTCATCGTCTCAGATGTTTCTCCTAAGAAAATAAGAAACAATTCTGAAAGAAAACAATTTTGGTAGAAATGAATGAGAAATTTTTAAGTTCACACTGACTGTTATTTGTAGACTTGAGTATTCTGGCAAATCTGCACAAAGTTTACGACATTATTGAGATCTCTTATGAAACTAGACATGTGAGATTAAAAAATAAATCTGATTTCCATTTGCTCTCCATTTAATCTTGTTGTTGTCTAGGATAAAAAAGATTGGCAAAATGAAGTGATTTTTCTTTCCTGAGGAAGTGTCTTGAGTTTGGAAGCCTATTTTCCCCTCAGAGAAAAATGTACTTTATTTCTTACCATTGCAATTTTATTTCTTATTTTTAACTTCACAATTACTTTATTTTTTGCTTAGGGGTAGCTGAACATTTTGAAGCGTCAAAGTTTTGGTAGAATGGACTTTCATGGGAAGAACACATCTCTCAAGTTTCATTTAAAATATCTTCAGTTGTGTTTAAAAGATGATCGAAACAAATGTACAAAACAGCATGAGGGTAAGTAAATGATGACAGAGTTTTCATTTTTTGGGTGAACTATCCCTTTAAGGCAGAAACTGGGTTTCCATACTTGTACTTACTTGAAACATCTGCAATTAACGAGCGTTCTTTTCTAAGTTTCAAATTACACTTTTCAACATTTCAACAATTGTGTAGTGTCATGTAAAACCAGAAGTCATCTTTATGAGAAAGACCCATGAGTGTTTGTGACCGAACGTGTGTGGCCCATACTACAGTACATATCTCTGATTAATATGGAAATAACTTGACCTCAAGATGTTTTATTTGTTCGCTAGTAAAATTGCAAGTGCCTCATTTTCATCCATCTCTGAATATGAACTTTGAGACCACCCAATACTCAACTCACTATGACCTTGAGCAACAAAGGACACCTAGATACACACACACACACACACACACACACACACACACACACACACACACAGAGAGACTAAACACACACACACACACACACACACACAGAGACTAAAGGCAAAATCTGCAGGCTCTCTTTAAGAGACCCGGGATATTTGCTCCTTTCAAAGCCCTCATTTACGAGACCTTGATGAGAGGCTGTGCCACACAGAGCAGATACCTTTTTTTTCAAGGTTTCCATCTCATCTCTAAGACAATCAAGCTCAAGGTCAAAGATCAAACCTGCAATTCAATTCATCATGAACGTCATAAAAATCTCTCTTTCAAGGGTTCTTGATTAGCTCTTTAGAAAGGGGCTTGAGGGATGGACCACAGTATAGGCAGAAGTTGTTGCCTTAGACATGTGATCATTAGACAACCTTCAAGTGCCTTTTAGTAGCCTTGAAAGCTGCATTAGAGATGCATAGAGGTCGAGGGGTTTCAGTTTAAAACCTCCTGATCTTCTTTGTGATAGATTAGAATGTGTGATTTGTCATATCCTGTCAGAACGAGAATAACTTCTTTGGCAATGCGGTTGAAATAGTCAAGATAGTATGCTGGAACAAAAGGTCTGATCCATAACCTTTCATGAGATGCTGCCAGGAAGAGACAGAGATGTTGCGATGGATGGAGAGAGAAGCAGTCTAAACTAAGAGAGGCTTTTAAAATAGCTGCAGAATTCCAACCATCCTCCTTATAGCTGCACACATAAACATAGACACAATCTTTACGAGACACAGACAGGAAAAGCAGACCCATAAGAAAATGGGTCAATGACACAATAATGTCCACGAAACACGTGGCAACTTCTTAGAAATGTTTTTATATTTGTGACTGCGCTCTGGACAGCGTCAAAAGTTACTATTTACAATGTGTTTTTGCATTCGAATATTTATGCTGGATTCACTCTAAATAGCAACAGTGATAACCATAGCAATAGACGGACGGGACAAAAATATGTGAGAGTACCCTCCGTGATTTAGACTGATCCAGACAAGATCCAGTTCACGGACCAAAAACGTGTGTAAACTTTATTGAGTTTTATATTAACCAGTAACCAATTCAATTCCAGTAATGGATGATAGAAAGTTCAGAAATGGTATGCGATTTATGACTGGCTTGAATTTAGTCTCACAACTAATCGGTTATTGATTTATTTTTTGGATCTCAAGTGACTGGATTTAGCAACTGAAAAAAAAAAGACTCGTAAAAATTCAATGGACATCAGATAAGCAGCGTGCACATTTCTGGTTAAAAATGAAAGGCCATCAACAGACACTTTAAATTGGAAGCATCGCTATTCAAATCGCTCGCCGTGATTTTGCCAAGTAAGTCATGTTCCTGGATCAACATCTCTTGTTGATCCTGGATCAACATAACTGTCCAAAAATATAGACTTAACCTAATCCCTACCTCTAAACCTAACCCTACCCATCATTTATTCCTAAAAACAGTGTGAAATGATAACTGATTAACAAGGGTGTAGAAGCACCTAACCCTGATTGTAAGCCTAAAACAGATATTTCCTGAAAAGTTATCCCTCAATTCTGATTGGTTAATTGGAAAGGAATCAAATCATGGTCACCATTCAAATCAGCAGCAAGAGTCAAAGCTAGTCCACAGTTTAGTAAACGTTGGCAACCTCTTTTAAGTTATTCTTGACTGTGCTGCATTGACTGCTTTGATGTGGTGCAATAAGGTAGGACATTGCTTTGATAATGTTATAAGCTACGTAGCTGCTTTTAAGACTCTGACGCAGGAAATCAAAATGTAGAACTTCATATTATTTGCTTTATTCAAGAGAAGGTCGAGCTAATGTCATTAGTACATCTCAGTTAAGATGCACAGTGGGTCACAGTCACGGTAAAAAGCCTTTGATAAAAACAGACATCCAATTGTTATAATCATGAAGGCTTCATCTTCTGCAAAAACATTCAAAATATTAAAGGGATAGCTCATCAAAAATGTACAATCTGTCATCATTTACTCACCCTCCACTTGTTCCAACCCTATGAGTTTCTTTCTTCTGCTGAACGCAAAATAAGATATTTTGATTCTTTTAGTGACATCATGTTACACTACACAGATTTTTGTGCTATCAAATGCTCTCTATAGCAAAAATGGAATCTAATATCACCTGTAAGAGGTGGTAATGTACAGTAGCAAATCATAGTTCAAGACTGTGAAGTAACTAAAGGCTATTGGCAATTAACATAACGGACGAGTACTTCAATATGCATTTGTCACATGATTTAATGGAAAGGATTATGGGAAGTCTGGAAATATGTTTTTTAAACATTTCCAATTTAGAGTTATTGGTCATAAGAAATTCCCTGAAAATTTGATCACTCAAATCCAATTATGAGAGAAGAAATGGAAAAAGAGGGAGAAAAAGTGAAAGAACGTCTCAGGTTACTTATGTAACCATGGTTCCCTGAGTAGGGAACGAGACACTGCATCCTCTAGGGGTCGCTATGGGGAACGCCTCGTCGTGACCCGTGTCTGAAGCATACATTGAAAAAACACCAACTCGTTGGCCGGCGACAGCCATGACGTCACTACCGGTGCGACTATAGTACAAATAGGCGCCGGGAGCTACACATCATTCACTTCTTCGTATGAAGCTTGCGTCCGCAGCATGGCAAGAAACCTAGAGGACGCAGCGTCTCGTTCCCTACTCAGGGAACCATGGTTACATAAGCAACCTGAGACGCTCCC
>NW_015555723.1:223712-274519 GCF_001515605.1 Sinocyclocheilus anshuiensis
CTCTTTCCTCGAAAAGAGAGACAAATGAGAGCGGAGCTTTTTCCCTTGGAAAAAACGCTCGCAGTGCACGCCGATTGCCCCCTCGGAGACATCGCGTGCGTGCTCTTTGCCCAAACAAACAACGCATAGATCGTGAGTGTCATCAGATGTTTAAACAACGTCAACACGGATGCACACATCCTTAAATGCTTTGCTAGTGCTGGCCATAATGAGATAAAAGAGATCGCTCTTACCACAGAAATGCATGCTTCAAACAAAACAGTCAATGAACACGAAGAAGAGAATGATGTGTAGCTCCCGGTGCCTATTTATACTATAGTCGCACCGGTAGTGACGTCATGGCTGTCGCCGGCCAACGAGTTGGTGTTTTTTCAATGTATGCTTCAGACACGGGTCACGACGAGGCGTTCCCCATAGCGACCCCTAGAGGACGCAGTTCGAAGTTCCCATGAAAGGGAAACTGAACAAGCAATGGCAAAAAAACATCCAGCTTATTGAAATCTACTCCAATATTTCATCAGCCAATTTTTTTTTGTATTTCTTATGGAAGGAACAGCTTGGAGTGTTTATGGCCATCGGAGCGTCCTGTCCATTAATCTCTCTGTAGATCCCAATGGTTGAATGAAATGATGTGGAAAAATACTACGGAGAGGCTTTTAAAAATTGACGTCATCAATACAGAACAACAAATTCAGTCTTGAACATCTGATTGCTCGCACTCAAAATAACCAGCATGCACATGTGTAAACACACGCACACAAGGTTTTCTAGATATACGATGGGCTGGCTACAGGATGCCATCCTGTTTTTTTAGGTCTGTCTGCTTCGCTAGTGATGTGTAAAATATGAGGTCCATATATCCCTGGTGTATGACACATGAGGGCCTGTGAGTTGAGTTCATTTGGAAAGTATGTTGGCTATACCAAGAATAAATTTTAGCAAATATTTGGCTTTGCTTGCAATCATAACATTAATTATGTAGTGGGGAAGAATTATTTAGGGCAATTTGGAATACTGGAAGTGTCCAGAGGATTGAAAGAGAGAAACACTGAAGGTTTTGGAAACCATGGATTGGAAATAATCGGATGAGTTCCTCAGAAGATGTTATAATTATTATATACATGAAATAGAGGTGCATATTATATAGACCAGTGATCCTCAAATCTGGCTCGCGAGATCCACTTTCCTGCAGAGTTTAGCTCTACTCTAATCAAACACACCTGAGTTTGCTAATCAATGTCTTCAGGATCATTAGAAAATCACAGGTAGGTTTGTTTGATTATAGGGCTGGAGCTAAACTCTGCAGGAAAGTGGATCTCGTGAGCCAGATTTGAGGATCACTGATATAGATAATCAGAGCAGATCTGACAGGGAGAATGAAGGAAAGTTAGTGTGGCGGTTAAGCTGTTCGACTCTGCCTGTTAATTCATACCGACTCTCTCTAAATCTCCAAATGAAATCTGAATTCTCAGAGATTGACCTTTCAAAGCTCAGGAGACTTTTTGGCATATGAAAACATATGAAAACTGACACTATTTAACACAAATAAGCATAAACACGCACAAGCCCTGTTTATTCTATAGCAAATGACTGTTTGACATGAAAGCAGACAAACGTTGTGCATTAGTTAGTGTGCGTTTACGTGTGTTCTCATCTCAGGAGCCGATTAGAGCTGTGTCTCCAGCAGGTAAATAGCCCCCCTTCCAGGCACACACATACACACAGACACATCGCTCTGACATCCTGTTCCTCGTCTCCTCATTGTTCTCTTATGACTTCCTGCTGTACCAAATCACACAGTCACCAATGTAAACAACTCTGAGAGAAAATAACAGCGAGCGAAAAAAAGTGTAAAACGAAGACAGCAAATGCTTCGTGTTCTGTCTTGCAAACATGCCGTCGCTAACAGTGCAAAGAATGACAGAATAACATGTCATTCTATCAACATTATGTCATGATACTGTATCACGTTACAAAACAATTAAATCAGACGGGTCTGATGGCTTGGAAAATCATCTGACCGGATGAGGGCAAAGGGTGAAAGGTTCATTCGTTCCTAAACATTCTTTAAAGTGCAACTCTAGTGCAACTTCACCCCAGAGACATCTAAATCTGTCTGGAAGGAAACGTACAAGCATAAAGGAGCCGAAAGAAATGTATAGCACAATTAAGTCTTATCTTTCACGCCCAAGGAAAATGAAAAGCCTATATGCAATCTGCAATGATGTCATGCACAAAACATACTCCAACCACATATAAGTTGTGTTTTAAAGCAAGGAAAAGGAGGACAAATCGTCTCTCATTCTCTATACAAATAAAATAAAAAACGATTACATGATTTCATCTGAAAGACGCAATGCTGTGGGGACATGGCAAGACATATCAACCATGTTGGAAATCACACATCCTAACCACACTCTAAAAACAGATTGTACTGACTGCATAATGTAAAAATGTCTTTGATGACCTACTGGAGAAAGAATGCGATCTGGTCAGTTATGCACCTCCAGCTCTCTTCCAGAGAAAGAGTGTCAGCCTTGGGGCAAACACATAGTACATACAAATGAACATACTTTACACGTACACAAGAACGTGTCATATGTCAAAGCCGTACATCAATTTAATGTGAAGTGACATCTACAGCTGCCATTGTTGAGAATACCTTGGAAGTGCCATTCCATTTCTCATTAAAAACTAATATTAAGTAGATAAAAAATAACACTGATTTTAAAATGACCCAGCGTTTTTTTAAGTCCTTAAACATATGAAGGGAAAACACATTGTTTTCCTCTTTTAAAATGGTTATTCAACAGCCATTGGACCAATCGCCACATGAGTCATGGCTCAATTATGCTATTAGGTACAAAATGGAGCTGGCACATTTACACAATCAACATTTGGTGCAATTACTAGTGCAGCACAGAAGTGGAGAGAAATAGCACCGCTGTTCAGTGCTGCTGTAATGACTCTGTTGTCTCTGTTCTCTGACAGTGTAAAGTTGAATGAAAACGTAAGAAAGGATGCTGCTCCTGGGAATATAAAAGAGAGAAAGTAAAAGCAAATCTTGTCCTCACTTTGGTAAAAGTTGTAAAATTTGTGTGACATTTTGCATTTACAATGAAAATATGTCCTTTATAAGTGAGTATTAGGTAAACTTCAGTTTCAGGAGGAAAAATATCATCAAAAAGATATTACATTTATTTAATTTAGCACTTACTGTAGCTACTTATGTAAATGTAACAAATATTTTAAACCACTGTTTGTTTAAAAAAAATACTTTGGTGTAAAAACAGTACGAATCATTCAGACTGGATCAAATGATGCCACTGAAAGAATGAATCGGACATAACTGCTTCTCTCATAGCTCAATACTGTAGAGCTAGAGAGGATGTCAATATTTTTTAGTGACGTCTGGGTATCACATAAAGTTATCTATGGTTCAGTGTAAAATGAAACTAAAAATATTCAAAATCTGAACAAGTAATTCAAATACCATGTTTAAGTTGAAGGACTAAAACTGAAATAAAAATAAAAGATGAATAAAAAAGCTGGTAACATTTTATTTTAAGGTGTCCTTGTTACATGTTACATGTACTTACTATAATAACAATTAATTAAGTAACCCTAAGCCAAACCCAAATCCTAACCCTAACCATATAGTAAGTACATGTAGTTAATTAATATTACTCAGTACTTATATGTATAATTACACCGTAACAAGGAAACCTTAAAATAAAGTGTAACCGAAAAGCTAAACAAAAAATAAAATATACAAATGACAAAAGCACATAATAAAATGACTTAAACTAAAATAATAAAACTTTAAAATTAAAATGAAAACCGTAAGTATAACAATAAAAGCTCATTCAAAATATTAATAAAATAAAATGAATGCAATACTAAAATAACACTGCTATGGCTTCAAAAGAATGTAATGAAGAGGTTTGGACAACTTTTATGATACTTTTCTGGTGTGCCCTTTTTGAAGCTTGAAAGCTCTGGTTTCCATTTAATGTAATTTACATGAAAAGAGAGGCCAGTATTATTCAAAACCACTATTTGCTTGTATCCCCCAGCAGGTCCTTATATATATATATATATATATATATATATATATATATTCTGAGCCTGTGGTATGAAATATATCAAGTTTATAATAAAAACTATAGATGCAACCTTACATGAAAACTTTAAGCATGAAATGTGTCTATATTTGAGGTATTTGTATAGACATGAAGGGAATGTGCCACATACTGAGCTTTCAAAGTGGTTTGAACACAGCCTTTAACATTCTTTAATGTCAGAAAAAGTGTTTTAGCAAACATGTGGTGGCAGATGCTCCTTACTGTGACGGTAATAAAGTTAAAGACACATAGGGCAAGTGTGTCTCCTGTCAACATGCACAGAGCTTGAAGGGGGACAGAAGCTCACGCTTGCATGGACATAACAATCCGCACACATAAAAATACTCCCAACATGCCCAGCAGGAACAATAATTTGTGTGACACCTGAGTCGCCATAGCTAATCTACTTTTCATTCTTTACCAGTCTGTGGAAAAGCAGTTTTGCTGTAATTTAAAGGGAAAGTTCACCCAAAATGGAAAATTTTGTCATCAGCTGTCATCAACAACTGAGACATACTTCAGT
Source organism: Sinocyclocheilus anshuiensis (assembly GCF_001515605.1). Classification (NCBI taxonomy): domain Eukaryota; kingdom Metazoa; phylum Chordata; class Actinopteri; order Cypriniformes; family Cyprinidae; genus Sinocyclocheilus; species Sinocyclocheilus anshuiensis. The sequence continues at coordinate 228,360 of NW_015555723.1, forward strand.
ATATCTTAACTTATGCTCCACAGAAGAAAGAAAGTCATAGAGGTTTGAAAACAACATGAGGGTGAGTAAATGATGAGAGAATTTTTATTTTTGGGTGAACTGTCCCTTTAAATGAAAGCAAAAGTGTATTCAATAAAACACCCTTAAACACCTTTTTTTACATCATAAAGGTCATAAAGCCTCTTTTCTAAAATAAGAAGCAATGATTCAACTAATTATCAAAAATAAATAAAACAGAATCGCACTACAGGCGAATCTAAAACAAGCCAGTGACTCAGAGGAACTGAATTTCCTTTCAAATTGCCGTCTTCTCCAGGGTGCAAATTGGATCCGTCTGTCCCATAGGGTGTAAGTGCAGCAAATAACACATGTCTGAGTATCACATGAACAGTAGTTTGGGGGCCCCGTTACTGTTTAATGGAATTTTTTGGTGTGTATAATTTGCTGCTCTCATGGGAGAAGAAATGCAAGATCCATAACTTCATCAGATCTTATCTGAAGTACTGACTGTTCTGCATTCGGCCTGTAACATATCCTTCAAAAGAGCTGGAGTGTGTACAGGACGAGGAGACGAAAAGAGCAGTGAAAGGCAAAAAGGGAGGAAAGGATACCTTAAGCAGACATAGTAGCTTTTTATGGACAGTATTTACAGTCAGTAGAGGTTTAAGTTACTATATGTTCTGACTTGCACTTTGCAGAATGTGCTGTCTGGAACAAAACCCATAAACCAGATGAAAGCATTAAACCATATGCACAAGGGCAAGATTAACATAATATAATTGCGGAATATACAGTGCTGCTTGAAAGTTTGTGAACCCTTTAGAATTGTCTATGTTTCTGCATAATATGACCCAAAATGTCATCAGATTTTCACACAAGTCCTGAAAGTTGACAAAGAGAACCCAATCAAACAACTGAGAAAAAAAAATTTAGTTTGTTATTTATTTCTTGAGAAAAATTATCCAGTGTTTCATATCTGTGAGTGGCAAAAGTATGTGAATCTTTGCTTTCAGTATCTGTGACCCCCTTTTGCAAGCAATAACTGCCTGCAAGTAACATTTCTTGTAACTGCTGATCAGTCCTGCACACTGGCTTGTTGGAATTTTAGCCCATTCCTCAGTGCAGAACCACTTCAACTCAATTTCAGTTGGATTAAGGTCTGGACTTTGACTCGTCCATTCCAAAACATTAACTTTGTTCTTCTTTAGCCATTCTTTAGTAGAGCGACTTGTGTGCTTGGGGTCGTTGTCTTGCTGCATGACCCATTTTCTCTAGAGATTCAGTCTCGGACAGATGTCCTGAAATTTACTTTTAGAATTTGCTGGTATAATTCAGAATTCATTGTTCCATCAATGATGGCAAGCCATCCTGGCCCAGATGCAGCAAAACAGGCCCAAACCATGATACTACCACCACCATGTTTCACAGATGGGATAAGGTTCTTATGCTGGAATGCAGTGTTTTCTTTCTCCAAACATAACGCTCCTCATTTAAACCAAAAAGTTCTATTTTGGTCTCATCTGTCCACAAAACATTTCTCTAGTATTCCTCTGGCTTGTCCACATGATCTTTAGCAAACTACAGATGGGCAGCAATGTTCTTTTTGGAGAACAGTGGCTTTCTCCTTGCAACTCTGCCATGCCATGCCATTGTTGTTCAGTGTTCTCCTGATGGGGGACTCATGAACATTAACATTAGCCAATGTGAGAAAGGCCTTAAGTTGCTTAGAGGTTACCCTGGGGTCCTTTGCAACCTCGTGGACTATTACATGTCTTGCTTTTGGAGTGATCTTTGTTGGTCGACCACTCCTGGGTAAGGTAACAGTGGTCTTGAATTTCCTCCATTTGTACACAATCTGTCTGACTGTGGATTTGTGGAATCCAAACTCTTTAGAGATGGTTTTGTAACCGTTTCCAGTCTGATGAGCAACAATAACTCTTTTTCTGAGGTCCTCAGAGATCTCCTTTGTTTGTGCCATGATTCACTTCCACAAACATGATCAGACTTTGATAGATCCCTGTTCTTTAAATAAAACAGGGCATGCACCGACACCCGATAGTCATCCCATTGATTGAAACATCTCTGAACAGATGAACTCTAATTTCACCTTCAAATTAACTGCTAATCCTAGAGATTCAGATAATTTTGCCACTCACATATATATAATATTGGATAATTTTCCTGAATAAATAAATGACAAAGAAAATATTTTTGTCTCATTTGTTTGATTGGGTTATATTCATCTACTTTCAGGACTTATGAAAATTTGATTATGTTTTGGGCTATATTTATGCAGAAATATATAAAATTCTAAAGGGTTCACAAATTTTCAAGCAGCACTCAGCCCTCTACGGACACCCTGGCAATTGAATCGCCATTGGCTAGTACATTTTTTTGTTTACTCGCCAGACTGATAAAAAAAATTTAATAAATATACATATATATATATATATATATATATTAGTACAGTTTCAGATATTTATAAAACTGTGCCAATAAATATTGTAGAAATGCTTTTAGAGCATTCAAATAATTTTTTTAAATATTTAAAGGAAAAATAATTACAACTTTTATTTATCCTAACCTCTTTCACTGATAGGATAAAAAATATTTTAAGTCTGACCCTTTTCTGCTCACTTCAATTAATTAGAATAATAAATATACATATATATATATATATATATATATATACAGTATATATATATACGGAGAGTGAAACTCTGAAGCGCTCAGTCAGAGTGTTCTGTGAGTGAAAATATATCTGTGCTACACTTAACCTCCAACTCACACACTGGCGAGTAAAATCTGAGAATTTATTAGCCATTGGCTAATATTAGACATCATTTAGTCGCCCAGAGTAAGATTTAGTCGCATATGCGAGTGATTTACTCGCAATGTAGAGGGTTGAGCACTATATATATATATGTTGCTTAACACTTTGAGAGGGAAAAAACACTAAAAATGTTAACATTAAAAAAGTTTGGGGTCAGGGACGTTATTTTAAAGGGTTAGTTCACCCCAAAATGAAAATTATGTCATTAATTACTCACCCTAATGTCGTTCCAAACCCGTAAGACCTTCGTTCATCTTTAGAACACAAATTAAGCTTCCATGTGACATCAGGGTTTCAACCGTAATTTTACGATGCTACGAGAATACTTTTTATGCACAAAGAAAACAAAAATAATGACTTTATTCAACAATTCTTCTCCCCCGAGTTACGTCTTCTGCCATTTTAGGGAGTATCACAACTCATACGCACGCTTTCCCCTAAGTGTAAATAACGCTGATTACGCAAATTATGTACTTATAGGGAACTCTCCAAAATGGCAGAAGACGTAACTCGGGGGAGAAGAATTGTTGAATAAATTATGTTGTTTTTGTTTTCTTTCCGCATAAAAAGAATTCTCGTAGCTTCGCAAAATTGAAGTTGCTCATACGCACGCTTTCCCCTAAGTGTAAATAACGCTGATTACGCAAATTATGTACTTATAGGGAACTCTCCAAAATGGCAGAAGACGTAACTCGGGGGAGAAGAATTGTTGAATAAATTATGTTGTTTTTGTTTTCTTTCCGCACAAAAAGTATTCTCATAGCTTCATAAAATTGAAGTTGCACCACTGATGTCACATGGACTGTTTTACCGATGTCCTTACTACGTTTCTGGACCTGGGAACATTACAGTTGTGCTACCGTCTATGCAGAGCCTGAGAGCTCTCCGATTTCAATCAAAAATATCTTAATTTGTGTTCCGAAGATGAACGAAGGTCTTACGAGTTTGGAACGACATGATGAGTAATTAATGACAGAATTTAAAATTTTCGGTGAACTATCCCTTTAATGTTTTTGAAAGCCTCTTATGCTCACCAAGGCTGCATTTGTTTAATGAAAAAAATACAATAAAAACAGTAATATTATGAAATATTATTACAGTTTAAAACTCTATTTTAATTTATTTAAAATTTTCAGTCCTCAAGTGTCATATGATCCTTCAGAAATCATTCTAAAATGCTGACTTGGTGCTCAAGAATAATTTCTTATTATTATCAATGTTGAAAACAGTTATTTCTGTGGAATCTGTGATTTTTTTTTTTTTTCAAAATTCTTTGATGAATAGAAAGTTCGAAATAACAGCATTTATTTGAAGTAGAAATATTTTGTAACCAAGTCCTTGCTGAATAAAATTATTAATCTTAAAGAATAAATCCTAACCTAATAGAGCAAGTAATGGACTGAATACAGATCATTTAATTTTGGGACAGCGTGAAAGCTTGCTGTGTAACTGCTGCTTTGCTTACATACTGTTTGTGTGTATAGCCTGAAAAAGGCCTTACATAACACTATACTCAGGTCAGCCACAGACAAGGGTCACTTTGTAAATATCAGTGTCATGTGCAGTGAAGAAGTTGACCTCAAAAGTATGCACCTAGTAATTAGACAGCTGGACCTCTCATTTACTTGTCTGTTGCAGCACGCAAAAACAAAGACAGACACAGACTTCAACATATTAGATAATTACACTGGTGGTGACCTGCCTCTAGACAATGTGCAGCATTAAATTCAGAGGAGTCTACAGTCTGTCTACACACACACACACACACACACACACACACACACACACACACTCACACGCACGCACGCACGCACACACACACACACACACACACATCCTTCACACTCTAAATGACATGGTACTTATGCTGCCATAAAGATGGAAAGTGGGGATGGGAGAGGTATTATACATTCTTTAGATTCTCAAAATCCATTAACTTAAACTGAATTACCATGCATAAGGTCAAGTGTAATCCCATTAACACCCGTCGCGCACCAGAGAAAAAAACTTGACTGGTCTAAAACACTCTCTTAAAGAAGTTGTTAATGCCTGCTATTTTCAATTTGACTAAAGTTTGGTGTTGATGACAATCTACCTTATTAAATATTTCTGGACTCACCTACACAACACACACAGACACACAAACATACTTTTTATCTCATAAATTAGATCCCCCCCCCAGAATTGCAAGATATAAACGTATAATTGAGAGACATAAACTCACAATTCTGAGAAGAAAAGTCTGAATTGTGAGATATAAACTCACAATTGCTAGAAAACAGTCTTGTTAGATAAAAAAAAAAAATCGCAATTATCTTTTATAATTTTTATTTTTTATTCTGTAGAGGAAACAGAATTGCAAAATGTAAACTCAGAATTCTGAGAAAAAAGTCAGAATTGCAAGATGTAAACTTAGAATTGCGAGAAAGAAAGTCAGAATTCTGCGTTTATATCTTGCAATTCAGACATTTTAGTCAAAAAAAAAAAAGTCTGAATTGTGAGATGTAAACTCAGAATTACAAGAAAAAAAGTCAGACCTGTGAGATAAAAAGTCACATTTATATTCTGTGGCAGAAACAGGCTTCCATAATATTTATTCAACGTCATATTCTTTGTTTCAAATGTTTCAAAATCCGAAGCTTTCAGTTTATTTTCAGGTAAAAAAAAAAAAATCCCAGATGTGGTCTCAGACATTTGGTGCCCACTGTTACACTTTATTCTAAAGCTTACTCTACATGTATGCAACCAAACAAGGTCCACAGTACAAGGTGCAGAGTTGCCTTTATCAAGGAGTCATGCATACACTGCATAGAACAAATGATTAACAGGGCAGCTTTTTGAGCCGATCAAGTATACCCCCTCTGCCATTACTCATCACTTTCAAAAGGCTTTAAGAGCTGATGCTTAAATTGCAACAGTTTGTACAACAGTGAAACAAGAGAAGATCCAAACACACACTCCTCCTGCAATGTGTGTGTATCACCTGACACTTCAGACAGACTTTCTCAAGCGCAGTTTGGCCTTCTCTGTAGTCCTGTCTAGAAACAGCCCGCACTGCTTTTGATTTGGACAGACAGTGACTGGAGGGTTTCTGAGAGACGCTGTCACTTTAAGCAATTAACTTTCCCTTTAAAGCCACTCTTATAAAACTGACAGCTGCAGACATTCACAAAGGACCAATCACCTCTTCAGAAACACAAAACTGCTCTGCCGTAAAACCAAACGGGTTCTCTTTTATTGGGGTGGTCCGGCAACCCGTATACACCCCCCTCACTACCACAGACGGGCCTTCTTACAATGGGACCCTCTATTTCTTAATAACGCTCATGGACTTGGGACGCTCCAGGGAAAGGTTGTGGCCCCCAGAGACCTATAGAGAGCAAGCTTTTAAAATGCCAGTAAAGTCGCACACATTGAGCCTCAAAACTAGCTGTTTACACTGGGATTCCAACATGCAGTAGGAATGTATAAATAGGTGGCTTGGAAAATGAATATTGATATTGTATTGCAAAACAATTTCAGTTCAAGTTTATACAACATCCTGTGTACCATCACATATGTCATGAGTTATTACTTTCTAAATCTCAATGGCTACAGCCAAACTATGATTTTCCAGTTAAGCATTTGAGAAACAGAGAGATGACAGAGGCTGATGTGGTGTAAGAGGAGCTCAGGTAAGAACAGACTACTTTTGCACTCTATCATGACCGCAGCATATAATCACCAAGCAAACCAAAGAAAAGAAAGACCTTGATAAATCCGAGATCTAGTAAAGTCTTCAAATCTCAACCGGACTCAGAGCTTGGTGTACCACCCTTTGAAGTGGTTGAGATAACTACTGAAGTGTGCTGCTGACATCGATTTGTTGAGCTTTCATGGCAAGCCATTTTAACCTTTATTCCTATAAATTGACTACTTTATAATATTAAGTGAAGTGACGTGACATGACATGTGGCCAAGTATGGTGACCCATACTAGGAATTAGTGCTCTGCATTTAACCCATCCTTAGTGCACACACACAGCAGTGAACACACACACACCGTGAACACACACCCGGAGCAGTGGGCAGCCTTTTTGTTTTTGCTGCGGCACCCGGGGAGCAGTTGGGGGTTCGGTGCCTTGCTCAAGGGCACATCAGTCGTGGTATTGAAGGTGGGAGAGAGCGCCGTACATTCACTCCCCCCACCTACAATCCCTGCCGGTACGAGACTCGAACCCGCAAACTTTGGGTTACGAGTCCGACTCTCTAACCATTAGGCCACGACTTCCCCTGTCGTGTAATATTATAATATTTAATACTTATATTACTAATAGTGTAAAATATTAATTAACAAATTGTACTTACTATAAAATTATGGTTAGGGTTTGGTTTAGGGTTAGTTGCTTTTTGATGCATAATTTACTGTTATTACTATAGTAAATAAATGCAAGTAAAGTGTTTGCCAGGAATTTTAATGAGGCTGTGAGAGATAGAAGTACAAAGCTTTTAGTGTACTGTTCTGTTGTTTAACAATATACTGATTGTTCAGCCAATGATACGTCTTTCCGGAAAAAAAAAACGAGTCACTTTATAGTAAGATTCAAATATTACCAGTAACAACAAAATACAGTTAATAAATAGGTATAGTGTCTATTAAATTAGTACTAAGAAACCTGGAATAAAAAAAATACAATAAAAAAATACAATAATAATCATTTGAATAGTTAGAAGTAGGTTACTAGCACCTGATAAATTACTAGTAAAATTGCAATAGCTAGGTCTACCAGTAACAACTGGAATACACACTAGTAGTCTAAAGTGAGTATTTTAAATTTGAACCACAGATCCCCATTGAATTAAATGACGGAAAAAAAATATATTTATTACCAGTAACAATGGAATACTAGTTGTCACTGTTAACATAGTGACGACAAGCAAATACAATAATTAAACGCATAAAAAAGTACTAGAGACGTAAAAATAAATGCTCGTTAGTGTACAGAAATAATATTTAAAACAGCTTGCCATAAGCGTTTAGAGTGATAAATGTGACAGCGCACAACTGAAGAACGAGCGCGCTTCAATAAACTATTAACATTCACTGTTTGACTGAAGTCATCGAGTCTGCACTTCATGAATTATTAGTCACTTATAATTAATTGTGATTTAGTTAATTGATTTAGTAGCATCCCTTTATCCTATTATTATACTGATGATAACAAATACATCATAGATATAAACTTATTATAATAGTGACAATCTCGCTCATCACCGTTTTATTAATTATAGTAGCTCGCTTGCTTATTACTTCTATTTCATTCCCTTTACCTAAACGAAGAAATGTTACTATTTTAAGGAAAACAGGTTTAAGACACTCATACATATATGAACATAAACATGCAGAATATTTTTGTTTCGTTCAGCACTTCTGAGCAGAAACTGGTAGATGTCTGTATCTCTGCATGACATTAGCCTTAACATAATAGAAACCATATTTCCCTAGAGTCAAACTCACCTAGAGACAAGAATGGTTTGGTTTCCATATTAGCGCATGCCAGCTTTGTTTCTTGCAAATAATGATTTATGTTCCCCAGTGGATCCAGTAGGAAACGTCGTCAGACTGAAGCCAGAGATCCGCTGTCAAAATCCACTTAATATAACTAAAGAATGTACTTCAATCGGCTCCATCCAGTTTGTAACTCCGCGAGGGCGCTCGCTCACTTACTCCCAGTATTCCTTCAGCGATCAAGCACTGCCTCACCATAGGGACCCTACCGAGGGGGACTCCAACCACCAGCGCTTTTACAGCGACAAGCCTGTTCTACCTTTTACAATGTGGTACTGGTACTGTTGCAAACACCCCCTCCAGACTGTAAGACAATTACATCAAAATGTGTATTTAATATTTTTTACTGGTATGACCTTATTCGTTTTAGACGTCATATTAAGTTAAATGAAAAGGAGGCTATATGTGAGGGATAGATTTACAGCGTTTACAATGGCATGCACTGTATCCACTTTATTAATATAAGAGCGGGCGTGGCCATTTGTAATTTGCATGTGCAAACTTCCGGTGTCATTCAGTTATTTTAGCTGTACAAAAACAGTCCGTTTTACTGCTTGATATTGCAAACTGGTATTTCTTATCACATTATTTTAATTTATTATCATATTACACACACACTGGTTTTTAGTGTAAATAGTTTTGCCATCTACTGCACTTTCTTAGTTGTTCTTAGTTATTTACCTATGACAGTTATTTACCTAAGACTTTCACATTTGCAGAAAAATATCTTTCTTCTGCACTGCAAAATAAGGTAGACAAAGGCCCTAGATCATGTAATTTTCACCAACTCATACCTTTCAAAACTGGAGTTTTTGTCTCCTGAAGGCTTTTTTTTTTTTTTGGAAATATATTTTGTCTTATAAGTAAAAAAAAAAAAAAAAAAAAAAAAGATCATGTAATTTTCACCAACTCATACCTTTCAAAACTGGAGTTTTTGTCTCCTGAAGGCTTTTTTTTTTTTTTGGAAATATATTTTGTCTTATAAGTAAAAAAAAAAAAAAAAAGTACAATACATTGTAACTCGATCCTTCACAGCCTCTTTTTCATGATGCCCATAATGTAATATGGTGTTACGCCAACTAAGGTCTTACATGTTATGTTATGTTGGGGCGGGGGAAATATTAATTTGGTTTATCTTTGATGAGAAATTAAAACTATCCTGTTTTTCACCCTGCATGAATAAAATTTATCTGGACTACTTTCTCTTTCCTGTTTGAACAGGACTGACAACCTCAAGGTTGTCTATCTATAGGAAAACTAAATGTGTTGTGTGTCTCACTGGTGTTGAATCCTGCAGGGAATTCATCATTAATTAATGTACATGGCACATTAAAGATCAAAACCATTCATTAGCATTATGAAACAAGCATTTAAATGAATATGCATAGATTAATATAGATAGAGGGTTTTACTCAATGCCAAGGGGGAATTAATTATAATGTGAGGTGGAGATACTAATAGCTATATAATTTTTTAAATATAAATTTCATGGCATGGTATATTAAAAACGGACATAAATGTACAGTTGGCTATAAAGAGAAATATAAAGAAAGAGTGGTTGCAAAGTGAGAGACAATATCTTTCAAAATTCTGCCATAAAAATGAACCTATATGAATGCATCCACATGTAGGCCTATATGTAAATACTTAGATGTACTTTATGTTCAGTAAGTCCATTTTTAACCTGAACAGAGCAAATGGGATCTTTGAAACTGTGATTATAATGTTGCTAATACTTATGTAATCTCTTCAAACAGGTCATGAGCTTCGCTTTGCGAAGATGTTAGTGAGCTTGTCTTGACACTGAGAAAAGGTTTTGATAGTTTGGAGTTCTATAGACAGATTAGAAGCTGTAATTAGCTGTGTGTTCAGATTTGATGTTTGTTTAAATGCCTTGAAATTTCAATCCTGTTGGTCCACATTATACTGCACTACTTCAATGCAAACTTGACACCTCTCCAATAGTGATTGTCTGAGCACAGAAAATGCTGCCTCAGATCTAATTCAATTGTAAGTTTAGAGGTCAAATAGCTTTTCAAAGCAAATGGCACAGTTCAGCTTCTGAGCTCTAGCTATATACTGCAGTTCATAGCTGAAAGAATGGATGAGGAGAGAGTCATAGGTTACAATAACAGCTGGTGAGATTGAGAGAGCATACTCACTTTTCAAACAGCATCTTACTCTGAGGAGAGCAAAATGGCTTTCCAAGAATGATTGCAATCATTCCTCAGTTCAAGCACCATTGTAGAGAGAATGTATCAAGCCTAGTAAATCTAAATGTGATTCATTTTAAATATGATATCTGTATCACTAGAAAAATGCAATAAGGATCAGTTCAGTTCAGAATGCAATCACTTTTTATTTTAATGCATCATTGAAATTAAAGGGATAGTCCACCCAAAAAAGACAATTTTATAATCATTTGCTCACCTTAAGTTGTTCCAAACTTGTATGAGTTTCTTTCTTCTGTTGAACACAAAAAATATATTTTGACAAATGTAGGTAAACAAACAGTTGATGGTAGCCACTGAGTTCCATAGTATGGAAAAAATACTATAGAAGTCAGTGGCTACCAAGTCAATGGCTACAGGCTACTATCAAATGTTTATCTTCTTCTTTTATGTTCGACAGAAGAAAGAAATCCATACAGGTTTGGAACAGCTTGAAGGTGAGTAAAGTGATGACCAAATTTTCTTTTTTGGGTGAACTGTCCCTTTAAATACTTATTTAATTAATTCAATTAAATAATTGTAATCTGCTTTTTTACATTTAAACTAAACATGTTCCTCTGTTCTTGTTATTTTACTAAAATAATCTTAAATAGTTTAAATACCTTGTTTAAACTGCGTTAATGTCAACCAGTTTCGGGAAAAAAAATGAGGCAAGCACAGTGTTTTCTTATTCCTGTGTATGACAGTAGAACTGAGTTTGGTCAGTGGCGGTCTTAGGTTCACATTCCTCACTATCGATCAGGAGTTAGAAACAGCCCTGAGGTCAGTCTGTCCTGTTAACTTCAATAATCATGCAAGAAAAAAATATAGAGAAAAATAAGAGAGACAGAAAAAAATAAAGGATATATATATTATTTTTTATTTTTCTAGCCTCTTTATCACTTGGCCGTTATAGGTTTTGTAATTACTCTGTCAGAATAAGTCTATACTCTCAGGAACTATGCTTTCCTATAGAGATTTATTAACAGTGATAGTGCAGGCCAACAAACAGCACAGCTGAAATGAGCACACCACACCCCTCAAAACAGGAGCAACTCCATCAAACAGTGGTATAATCAAGGGTTAGTGATAGAAAACCAAAATCCTTGTGCAGTGTGACTTTCTCAGGGAAGCAAATTGAGATGTGTCTCACTGACTGATCTCTTAAGGATCAACGCCAAGTGCAGGGGCTCAGTGGCAGGAGTGATTTAGTGCGTCTCACTCTCTCCGCCGGTCAGCCACTGTGGTGGAAAGAGAGGGACAATCAGCCTCATCATAAATCTCTACACTTCCTCCCACCATCAACAGTTCAAGAGAAATACCCCCCAACCCCCTCGTACACAGCCCATTAAACCTGTTTGCCCCCGGACACACACACACACACTCACACTTAGACAATCTGCCGAGGTCCAACACAGCAGCAAGTAATCAGTCATTTCAATGCATTCATAATGAGAGTTCTAAAAAAAAAAAAGTGTCATGAACTAAATATAAAAATGTTTGGACTGATGGAAGCATTGTAGGCAAGGTCGCAATTAAAGGAACAGCTCATGGAAAAAGAAATATCTATCTATTCATTCATTCATTTTTTGGTGCTTCACAGTTCATGTCATATGGAAAAGAGAAGTGTTTACATTTCTTAAAATGTGATTTTTAAAAAAAATACTAAAAACAGATTATATTTTAGTTTAACTTGTACTAAAAGAACTAGAACTAAAATGAAAATATATCTAAAATATGTTGATTTTGTGCTCAAGAAACATTTCTTATTATCAAAGTTAAAAACAGTTGTTCTGCTCAATATTTTTGGAGAATTATGAAACATTTTTTCAGGATTCTTTTATAAATATAACGTTAAAAAGAACAGCATTTATTATAATTTTTTACATTTTTTACAGTTTTAATCAATTTAATGCATCCTTGCTGAATAATAATACTAATTTCTTTTATAAAATTAACATTGCATTTTCATTTACTGATAATTTAAATTTTTACATTTACATTTGCAAATTTAATTTTTACATGTAATTTTAAATATTTTGGGTCATTCCTTAACTTTGGGCTTACAGTTATGTTTGACCAAATCCATCTCTCAGTCAGATTATCAGATCTCTTTTATGCCGAGTTCACACTGCACGATTTTAGCCCGATTTTTCACTCGCCGACAGGTTTTGCGAAATCGCGACAAATGCCCGAAATCGGAGGCAAATCAGTGCTCGTTCATGCGAGTGACAATCACGCAGTGTGAGTTATCACGTCGCCGACGTCCACAAAATATTTGGCATGCTAACTATCTGGAGCTGTCGGCGATTCACGATCACGCTGTGTGCAATGATTTCTGACTGAAAACTACACTGGCGATGATCTACAGCCAATGAGAGACCAAGATACAGGGCAGCGGGAAGTTCGGGGAGGAGTTATAGACCAGAATATCAGTATTTTAATAGATATATGAACAATTATATCATACAGAAACAAGCACAAACATTTGCTTGACCAGCCACGACATCAGCCTAACCTTACAGTTACTGCAAAATTATTTACCTCCAACTCTCTTTGCAGAACACCCACTACAACAAATGCTGTAAGATTCATGCTTTTATTCAAAACTCACATCCAGAATTTACAAGGGGTGCGTATTTGCCAGCAGAGCACAACACAAAATGAAACGAAAATACACAGCACTGAAATACATTGTTCAAAGCGCTGAGGCCCAGTTCTGCTGTATATGAGCTTCAGTATGAGTCGAAAGATTTACTGCTGTGAATAATTAGTAAGTGAAGTGTGGCCAACTTCTCCATAGCCTTAGATACTTGGCACACTCTCTCCCTGTTTGCATCTCCACCAGTGTATCCAGATGGTCAACTCACTATGAACTCCCTGGGCTAGCTACACCATGCAGCCTGTTTATCAATAACTGCCGTCCTATCAGGTGCTGGGACACCAAGAGCACACAGCGGTTAGGAGACAGTAGGGGGCAAACATGTAAACACACACACATATGCACACAGACAAGCGTGCATGAGTGTGGACCTGCACAGACACACATATGCATACACAACCACAGGCTCCGACACTGACCCAACATCTGCTTTTTATTAGTATCCAGCACACACACGCTCCCTCTCTGTCTCCCGCTCTCTCGCTCGCTCTATATACATTCACAACAACAACCTGCTGTTGCTCAAAGAGCTGTCAACAGTTAGGACTTTCTCAAGATGTAAAAGACAGAAAGAGAGTGAGAGGAAGAGAGACAGAGGGACGGAGGCAAACAAAAGGGCACCATATGGAGAGGGTGCTTAGAAAACCACCTGGCTCTATGATATGAGAGCCAAGCCTGTAATGCGAACGACCTGTCCTTAAATACTTAAGGTACAGATGCGACCGGTAGGTGAGACTCACCTTAAACTCTCTTAACCAAAAGAGCCTACAATAATAATATATGTAAAAAGTTGTAAAATTATGATAAACAGTCGGCTCTAAAAAGTATTTGGACATACTTAAAAACTAATTAAATTCTATGTATTATCAAAAAATATATATAAACCAAGTGGCATTTCTTTTTACAGAAATACAAATAAACACTTTTCAAGCACAACTTTTTCACACAAAAAAAGAAGATTGTTAGGTTTAAAATGATGAAACAATAGATATACTGTTCAAAATTAAGATAAAAATGTATTGTGACACTTCTGATAGTCAAATGTTTGTGGATCATGTTCATAGTTAATGTGATGAACGACATCTGTGCGAACCTGAGAACAGCTAACTTTATGTTCACTAAAATGTATTGGAAAGAGAATTATTATAATTGACTAAAACTAAAAACATGATTTTTTTCTGTGACTTGAATAAAATGAATGTTAATTTATTTGCGAAGGCAGCATTCTCATTTTCATTTAGTTCAACTTGATGTACTTAAATAACTAAAACTGAAATAAAACTTAATTTAAAAATAGACATATTTAAAAACGAATAAAAATGACAAAAATAAAATTATCAAAACTTCAACTAAAATGAAAATGATAATGATAATAATAAAAATATAATAGTATCTCAATTGAACTAAAATAACACTGATTGCAAAAATAGGTTTGATATTTTTATATCTAATGCAGTAAAATGTATGTGCCCCTTAAGTGTCCACAATTAAGTGTCTGAATGTTTTGGTGCTGCTGTATATACAGTATTTACTGACATATATTTACTTATGTATTTTGTTGTTTTTTCTTCATTTTTAATTTATGGAAGAGAATTTTAATAAAAAAGAAGCAACAAAGCATTTATTGTCCTTGTTTACCACCGTCTCACATTCATAATTTAAGCTTTCTCAAGTCCGCTGTTGATTTACAACTGCTTACAGTACGTTGGCCATCACAGTCTCCCCTAAATGGCCCCTCACACTGAGATTCTGCCATTTTGTAATGGTGTGGAGAGGCAACAGTCAGGCGAACTTCACTAGAGTGGGTCAGAGTCAGGTCAACTCACAGGCACTGCACCATCATCAGGCCAAGAGTCTGGTGTAACCCCTCACCCTCACATGCCCCCTCCAATGAACATGCTCATTAGACTGAATTAGAGCCGTTTGGAGCTTAACAGTGGGCTATTGCTGCAGTCTGCTGCTTAAGTGATGGTGTTACACCAAGTACAATGAGATGAACATCTGTATTTTAAACAGTAAAAGAAAAGTTCATATGTGATGGGTGCAGTTTTGACAAATTTTCTCTTTCTGTTATATACAGAAGGGAAACTGTTTGTGCTGACGATGAATTGCCGCTTTTTAAAATTGTTTTTAATTGTCTTTTATAACCCATTCACTGCAGAGTATCCATTGGTGAGCAAGTGATGTAATGCTAGATTTCTCCAAATCTGTTCTGATGAAGAATCAGCCACATCTACATCTTAGATGGCCCGAGGGTGAGTATATTTTTAGCAAATTTTCATTTTTGGATGAACTATTCCTTTAAAAGTATTGAATTCTACAATGTATTATGTAAAATACAATGACATTCATACATTTTAAAGTGTCCAAAACCTTTTGGGGACATTGGTATATATAGCATTTGATGAAAAGAAAAAAAAATGATTGGACATTTCCTCTTAGCTTTCTCTAATGAAGGACATGCAATGAATATATTCATTTTATGATTCAGTAAGCCTAGCCTTCTGTCTCACCTCTGTTGTTTTTCCAGTTAACTGCCACTGTTTTTTTTCTGCTGCAGTGCACTTCTGCTGTGAGTGAAATGTAAGAGTGTTCAGATTCCTCAAGCTCCAAAATAAAAGGAAAACAGGGGGGGGGTTCATGGCTTGTGGATGATACGCACAATTTATTCTTCAGGAAGAACTATATGAGTGATTTAATATAGTTTCAATTTGGTAATTCTTGAGATTTGAATACAGTTAGGTGTTGCATTGGAATTTATTTATTTATTTTGAGGAAATTCTGCTATTCATCCAACAACCACATATACAAATGCAATCTTGTTGGTCAGGGATGGCAAAATATTAAATAATAAACTGTACAATGAGAGCTTCTTCTCTCTCACTTCCTCTTTCTGTGTGGCCAAATAATGTCCCCTGTGATGAATGATCAGAGGCACAGATGCTGTGATTATAACTTTGCCAGATATCTAGGGATGCACAATTTCAAAGTCATCCACCAAAAAACTGGAAATCACAATCTTTCAGCTGTACCAACTTCACACCTCTGGCAAACCGCATGTATGTATGTATGCATGTATGTAAGTGTGTATTCATTCATTCATTCTTGTTTCTCATTCAAGGTTAAAGGCTCTTACAGAAAGAACATTCACTTAAAAAAAACACATTTTGAAAATATAAATCTTTGTTGACTGATGTAAAAGAAAATATTTAAAAGCATTTTAATATAAGGCCACACACACACACACACACACACACACACACACACACACACACACACACACACACACACACACACACACAAAGACACATATATAGGCCTACCCAATTTTGCTTCTCAAATTAATTTGTACAGATTTTTTTTTTTCCTGAAATATGACTGATCTAATTCTTAACCAAAAATATAAATAAAGGCCAGTTCTTTTATTAACCGAGCACAACAGTCAAATATAGTTCATTTTTCACAATTTCTGAAATCTGGGAAGTGCGAAAATGCTCAGTGAGAAACAGAGTCAAATTTGGCACCTTGTGATTATCGTCAAATCACACATCCTTCGTATGTGAGGAAGTGTGCCTGGACAAAATGTGCTTTGTAACAGAGTGATCATCCTTATGTGAGAGACACAGATGTCATAATGTGAGTGTGACTGTCACTGCAGCACTGCTGCTGTTGCTTAGGATGACACTTCTGCTTCCCTTTTACACCCCATACACATCACTCCTCACCCAGCTCCTGATGTCAAAGCAACTCAGTATAACACAAATCATGATGACATCATTCTGATCACATGACTTTTGTGTCTATCTGGCATTTGGGACTCAAATGCTTTGGAAAAATGAAACCTGATGAGAAGAATCAGATGTCATAACATAATATGATCAAGGAGAAGCACATGGGCTTTGAAACAATCAGCAAAAACATATATTGCATCGGCTATAATCAATATACCAACATCAATTACCAAATCAAATTCTGAATTCTGAGAAAAAAAATCTCTCAACTAAAATATACTTGAGTCAGTTGGTACTACATTACTATAATACTGAAGGTTAAAACTGACTGATTTTTTAAAATTACACTTAATGAAGTTTTAAAATAATAAAGTTACAATTACATAATAATATTTTTACTTCAATTCGTTTTTTTTTTTTAAATATAAACAATGGTGCCTGTCATAAAAAGTTGATGGATTTATTCAAACATAAATTAAACATTGAAGAACAGTTAAAATTATAATGAATATGTTATATGGTGCATATATTTAGCAAAATGCCCCTCTCTACAGTTTATTTTTCTATCTGACTAATGAGTTTATGGTCACCGAATATGTTTTTGTGAAGTAAATGTGACGTTACGTAACATTGTTTTCAAGCTGTTATATTGGCGTCTTTGCACGGCTGAAACACTGATTGAGCGATTGCTTGAGACAGGATACGGATTGTAAAGTTGTACTCTTTCTTTTAACTTACCTTCGGATGTTTCGCAACAGCGATCTGTCACTCCACATTAAACAGCACCAAAATGACATTTATAATTTGAATACTGCAATACAGTGCAGAATTTGAAATCTGAGACTTTGTTTCATATTAAAAGTACCAAAGCAAAATGCTTATTGCGATATATTGGATGGGAAGTGCCTTTCAGCGTTCCGTCCATTAACTGAAAACAGGCTAGACTAATCGATTCTTGGGATACGAATCGATATCGTTTCGTAAAAATGAGAATCGATTAATATCAAGATATCGATATTTTTTACCCAGCCCTATTGATTACCACAAAATAGTTCATCTAAATATTATATTATATTAAATTAATTATATTTACATGTAATAAAATATAAATTAATTTTAATTAGTTGTCCCTTTAAAAAAACTGAGGCATGGGGCCAATTTGTAAATGTTAAAATAATCATTGTTTTAATATAATCACCATAAAAAAGTAATCATTATATGTGTTAATGTGATTTAGTGTGGAAAAAAAGACCTAACTAACCTTTTGCCATGGCAATATAGCATCACAAACAATACAAGAAATGCAACAATTATTTACAGTTTTACAGCTCAAATAATATAAATAAGTTTTAAGAATTCATGTAAAAGATTTTATAAAATGCTAAACAAAATTGTGAATGTCTTACCAAAACCTTGATTTTCACTTTTATGAAAATGAGGTGAGTGGAAATTATTCATATTTATTAATAATAATAAAAACGATGTTTTCAAAGTGTCCCTGGTGAAGTGCTGACCAGACATTGTCATTTGATCTTAATTCCACCCTGCCACACAATCCACTAAATTACAATGACACAAGCTATTAGCCAGCACCTACAGCCTTCCAATCTCCTCTCCCATTTCTTTCTTTCTTTCTTTTTTTTCACAGCTCATGTTACTGAACGTCTGAACAGTCTTGATTGTCCTAGAGGACAATTGAAAGAGAAGAACTGGAAAACCGGTTGTGTTAAAAATGCGTTTTAAATCCTAAATCTTTTCATCTTTAACATGCCATTTAAAACAAACAAATTGTAAATCTGCTAGGCTGCAAATGTCGCAAAAGAAGTTGTTTACTTAAAGGGGTCATATGATGCGATTTAAATTTTTCCTTTCTCTTTGGAGTGTTACAAGTTAGAGACTGAGGCTGTTGAGCTCCTCTGTTAATTACTTCCTGCGTCAACAGCCTCAGTCTCTGCTAAAACTAATAGTCAAGTCACCTTTATATATATATATATATATATATATATATATATATATACACTGTATATATAATATCTTAATAACGATTAATCGATTTGACAGCCCTTTATATATATATATATATATATATACACACACACGTATGTATGACATACATACATGTATATATATATATATATATATATATTCATATTTATGTATGATTTATATTATATATATAGATATATATTATATACATGTATGTATATATTATACACATATACATGTATGTGTGTGTATTTATATATAATTCTAAATATTTACAGTACAGATGTATATTATGTAAACATAAACTTTTATATTGGTTGCGATTAATCGATTTGACAGCCCTATCATATATATAATTTATTTATATACTCACCCCAAACTTTCGAACAATAGTGTATATAAAATCTCAAAAAAGACTTTTTGAGAATGAGCCCAGAATATTTCTTTTAGCTCAGTCTGATACACTCAAGAATTACTTATGATCTGACATCTTGTCCAACACAACATTTGGTAAATTATGTTGGTATATTGATTATAGTCGATGCAATATATGTTTTTGCTGATTGTTTCAAAGCCCATGTGCTTCTCCTTGATCATATTATGTTATGACATCTGATTCTTCTCATCAGGTTTCATTTTTCCAAAGCATTTGAGTCCCAAATGCCAGATAGAGCAGCGTCTGAGTAAGAAAAAAAGATAAATAAATAAGTGTCATTCAAATGACACAGCAGAGGTTATAATAATCTATAAATGACATCATGAAATATTAATAAAAGGCTATACTATTCATACTATACCATGCATGTATGTATCACGCTTTTGTGTATACTTTCCAACACGTAGTTGGTATTGGAGCTGTAATAGGCATGTGGTGTGCCGGCCGCTCTCAGCGGTACGGAGACCTACAGAATTGCATAATGCTCAGTGAACCTATTATGAACCCTACAGAAATTACCTCAGAGCACACATGCCTGACTTTGTCATGATCCTTCACGTTTACAGTCTCTTTAATGCAGCAGAAACTCTACACTGGTGTACCTACAGTCATGTGGTATTATCCAGCATCATGCCCTGGAGACGATGCCCATACAATGTATCAGACATACAGAAACACTTCTTCAACTATTCCCACACTTCTCTAATTCAATAACATCAAACAACCTTGTTTTCTATGGCCTCTTAACCATACAACAGAGCACTCATGTAGTAATGACAACGATAAACAGTCTCAGTATAAACTCGGAAGGCCATGTTGTGCTCTCATGTAAAGCTGAATGCTCTGTTGTTCCATATTGTATAAAACCATATGTAGCAATTAGCGGTTGAGAACACTAAAGCACTGCCAGATCTGTGGTGGACAAGTAGGAGGGGAAGAGTGGAGAAAATGACCCATTATGGTTGAAATGCCGCTCTGAATCTGTTTAATTGAGCCAAGTCATGATGTACAATGAAACAATTGTTGTGCCCAGCACATGTTTCAAAAGACAACGTAATTGTTAACAGCAGTGCCGAGGAAGTGTAACTTTCTTGTGTTTGTTTATTGATAAAAAGATTTCAAAATCATATAGCACATTCATGGAAAAGCAAATGCCTCTGCATCAGATGAGAGCTAACCGATACTTTCTTGTGCTCAACATTCAATTACCACAATAACTCCTAATTCTTTTGTGATATAAGGTATAAACCATGCCATTTATTCTGACAGTTTTGTTTACTGAATTTTCCTGAAGAACGCAGTGTTTTTAAAGTGCTTTAACTGGACCATCAAAAAAAAGCTGTGTGATTACAAGAATCATTCAAGGGGGGAGAGAAGAAGAGAGAGAAAGAAAGAAAGGGAGAGAGTAAAACATTACAGTTCTCTCATCTTTTCATGCTTTTGCCTAAATTCAGTTCATTTAGTTCATTCAGCACTTAAAATGTTGTTCATGTTTCATCAATAATGCTTGCTGACTTATCGATTCAAAAGCAACAGAGTGGATCAAAAGGAAAGACAGAAATGGGCATGTGGAGGAGGTATGATTTTTTTTTCTCCTATAGCTGAAAAATTACAGATGATTGTCATTAATTAAAAATGAAAAATTACAGAAATGTCAGTATTGATAGTTTCTCTCAGAGTGGAACAATGAAATGGAGAGCAAATTAAGAGTTTTACATACCCCTCCTATTTTTTTTTCTTTGAATAAAACACTGTTTATCTCACATATGTCTCCTCTAGAGTGTCAGATGAGATCCCAGAAATGTCACAC
Organism: Sinocyclocheilus anshuiensis; assembly: GCF_001515605.1. Lineage (NCBI taxonomy): Eukaryota > Metazoa > Chordata > Actinopteri > Cypriniformes > Cyprinidae > Sinocyclocheilus > Sinocyclocheilus anshuiensis. Next base: position 249,575 of record NW_015555723.1, read on the forward strand.
ACTCATTCGCCAATATATTGAAATCTGCAATTAAAAGTTTTCAATATGAACTCAACTTTTCTCATCTTTCTAAGACCAAATTATCTGAGCTATGCAATTCACATTAAAGTTATATCTAGCCTTATTGTATGTTTCTGTTTTGGTGATGACAGCAAAAAAAAAAAAGATTAACTTGAGGAGCAGATGCTTCTTTCAAATGCTTACTGATTATGTAAAACTGACAGTCTGTCTGGTGTTAGGAAGAATATAAATGTGTGTGTGTGTGTGTGTGTGTGATTGCTGTTGTTGATTTGGTTTGCTACTGCAGCCTAGTTTGTTACAATGCAGAACAACAGATCTTTAGCTACTTCAGTTTCATTGTGACTTTAAAAAAAGCCCAGGTTAGTCACACAGTGGTCATAGTGAGGGTACACACTGAATCCGCAGTATATTTGAGATTGTGTTATGGGTTGACAAATTATTCCATAAAAATCAAATGACAAGATAAGTGTACTCCTGTTCCACATTATAAGCTGTGATATCTCTCTGAACTGCCAATAGTTCACCTATGTAACGCCAAGCCAGCAGAGGGAGCCCTCGCCCGAGTACTGACCGTGCTCCTAGCAGTTGGATGAAATTTGTATAGTCTTGGCTGCTCTATACATTGGTTTGCCTTGTCATCTTAAAAAAGGTATTCTGGGAAAAATAAATCAATGAAAATATCTTACATAAGCCATCATGGGCTTGCCTCCTCTAGGTTGTCACAAAAATTTCAATCTGCCCTAATTTGCCATTAATCTGTAGTGTCTGCTTCCTGCCAGCTCCTACTGCCGCTGTGTGTGATAGCTCTGAGATTCATATGCAATAACAAACGAGGTAAAGCTCAATGTATTAAGGATAACATGACAGGATAATTCTTTACGGCATAAATACTTGTTGTTCATAAACTGAGAGTGAGATTCTCAAAACTCATACAAAGCAATAGCATATAGACTGGACTCTAGGACTATAGGATGGGCTCTTGTGACTAAGGTCACATAGAATTTTCATTCTATAGACTACCATTAATATGAACACGAATGCAGGAGACCGGAAGAACTAGCTGATGTAAAGACGTTTTGCATTTAGCTGTGTTTGAAAGTTCAAGTTTGGTGAACTCTGACCTGTGAACTCTGACCTCTGAGAAGATGTGTGACCAATGGAGAATTCTAGCTGAATTAAAGCAATAGTTTACCCAAAAATGAAAGTAAATTTCATTACTCAGTATCATTGTCGTTTCAAACCCATTAGATTTTTGTTCATCTTTGAAACTAAATTGAATATATTTTTAATAAAACCTGAAAGATTTCCATCCCTCCATTGAAAGTCCATTTCACCAAAACATTGACACTTCAAAAAGTTCATAAAGACATTGTAAAAGAAATCCATATGAACTTAATATTGTAATGTCTTCTGAAAAGACACAATCATTTTATGTTTTAGCTTCCATTTACCATTTTTGATGTGCTTCATGTATGTGTGTTGACTATGCGAATAAAAGCCTAAAATTACAATAAATCTGTTCATCATATAAAACAATCATATTTCAGAAGATTAAACAACTCAATTCATGTGGATTCCTTTTATGATCTTTATAAATATTTGGAAGCATCAACATTTTGGTAGAATAGTCTTTCTTTGGAAGAACAGAAATGTTTCAGGTTTCATTAAAAATACTTTTATTTGCATTTTGAAGATGAATGAAAGTGTTATGGGTTGGAATGACACTAGAGTTTGTAATTAAAAACAGAATTTTCTTTTTTAGGTGACCTAATCTTTTAAATTTTGATTTATCATTATTTGTTATATATGTTGAATAATGACAGAGTGTACCACGTCTGTTGCAGTGGCCAAAGAATTTAGCATGCTCAGAGCCTAGTATGACCATAGCTTTAGGCCAGTTAAAATAAAAAATCACCTAGAACACCCTAACAACCACTCAGAACACCTGAGCACCCACACAACAATGACCTGGCAACCGGCCAGAACGCCTTAGCATCATACCAGTGGGTTTTGTATGGGAAATGTTATGGACCACTGCACCAATAAAATATTAATTTTAACATAGTCATACAGAGTGAAATGTGTGTGGAGATTGGCAAAGCATTTAGCTTTTTGATGGGACAAACACTGACAAATGACAAGCAATTGAATTTCATAATTTGATTTATGCCTTGGTTCAACTGTGTGTCTGACATTGACAAATAATGAACAAACTGAAACAAATCCACTCAAAAGCACCAAATGGATTGTAGATTCTCACAAAATTCAGTGCAATCAACAGATCATTTTTCAAAAGGGCTGTGAAAGCAGTCAGTGTCAGAGGCATGTGACAGCAGAAGTTAAAGACAGGAGAGAGTTCAGGGTGCTGCACGGTGAGTACAGCTTGTGCTTCAGCACTCATTAGCTCAGAGGCAGTGCACAGTTTTGAGAGCCTGGCAGGAGTGTATACGAATATGACTGCCTTATTTCATATGCCAGCCCTCAAACCTGTCTCCGCGATCTCTCTCTCTGCTAATTTCTGGATGATTCATGAGGAGAGTTAAAAGATGAAACACTTCTTCCTCCACTGATGGCTCTCACTGCCTGTGTTTTCTCAAAGGCTAGATTAAACAAATCAAAACAAGCCATGAGCCTCAGCAGATCTCTTCCCGTTTATTTTCATAAGAGCTTTCACCATAAAGGCCATTGCTCTTAAAATGTTCTCTGTATCTGTCGCCTCTTCAAAGGACCCACATGAAGAATTGCTGTACACATATTATAAGCATGATTTCTAACAAAGAATGAATCCCAATAAAATATTGCAGTAGTCAGGCATGTTTCATGGCTCTAATTACGATGAACACAGTGGACTGAGCACCACAACATCTCTGCTGTGTCAGAGATTCTGTTAGGTTGAACATTTACGCCTGTGTCAAGAGATTGGGAAACACTGCCATCTCCTGTATCATTAATTGATAGATTTTCACTTCTCAGCCAAGAATTCATAAGGAACTGCAATTATACAGTACTGTCATTGGACCAGCTACTAAAATGTAAAATGGATATAACTACTGACTCTAGCTGAAAAAAAAAAAATAGCTCAAAGAAACCTTGTGTTTATGATTATGAAAAAAAGTTGAAATTGGAGAATACCAAAATGATTCAGTATTCACTGCTTGATCTAACTGAAAACTAAATGGTATTAAATGAAATATCTTTGGCATCTTTTCTTAAAGTAATCGTCACAAATATTCGATTCTTAAGTTTAAATGCATGAATGTCACTGCATTACAGAAGTAAAATATCACGTTGATATTTATAAATATATTTTATATATTGTATGTTGAAGAAAGCACACTTTTCGCAAGGTACACTTTTCAAGCAATACATTTAAAGCTGCACCACTTGTTACGAAACCTCTATCGCCATCTCTGGTTGAAACATAAAACTGCATATAATTGAGGAATATAGCATTTTTCATAGACGCATAGATATTTTTACCGTCAGTTGTGTTTTGGCACTGCTCTTCTATGGAAATAGAATGGTTGCATAATTCCACATAACAGATTATGATCCACAAAAAATGTAAAGACAAAAATTAAACATATTGACAAATAAATAGAATATGGGAATCAATAAATAAATCTTAGACTTTCACAAAAATGAATTAAATTCACAAATAAATAAAATGAGATTTACAAATAAAAAATATATTCACAAATATCTAATTATTTTTAAAAACACAACTTTGCCTGGCATTCATTTGTGAATAGCTTTCTGTGCATTTGTAGATCACTGCAAGCATTTGTGGAAACATTTCTAGTGTTAAAGGGATAGTTCACCCCCCCCCCCAAAAAAATGACCCCATGATTTACTCACTCTCAAGGCATCCAGAGATTGCCTATTATTGGGAGATATGAGGATCTGTATTACTTACTATTGGAGGAAGCGTAATGGTCAACTTGGATCACGTGTGCCTTAATAACAATCACATTACAGCCTTGACGTCATTGCATTTCGCCCCTTGTCCAAATAACCACACTTGCAGTCTTGGCCACTTGAGAGCGCGTGCGCGCAACAGGAAGTAGCTAAGTGCGCAAGACTATTCCAGGTCTTAAAAATGCCAAAGCGCAGTGCCCTTAATGCACACTAAATCCACACTATCTCAAATACTGCTCCGGAGCGGTATTCAAGGCTTAGTGTATCCCATCATGCATCATGTTGTGGAAATACATCATGAGACTTTTTGCCGAGATCTCGTGAGAGGTAATGTAAACCTTTCCATTGTATGTTAAATATTAATAATAATTAGATATTACATATAATTTGGTAGTAAAACAAAGAGTTGCACGTTTCATTGGTGCAAATGAGTAGTGGTGATAATTATTTTGCACAACATTTGCAACTACTTTTTATCACTAGAAGCACCACAAAATTAAATTGTGTCATCTGTTATATAGGGACTACTGAACAGACAGTTAGAAGTTGATTTTAAAATGCAAAGTATTGAAAATAAAACTAAAGCTCTGTAAACACTTGCATTTTTACAACACTATAAGTGTGACCCATCAGGTAATGAAAAGTTCTACACGCACTTGGACTTCATGCTCTCTTGAACACTTGGACCAAATACAGGAAATACGTCATATAAGTAGTCAAGTGGTCAAGTGCAAAGACCGCAAGTGCGGGTATTTGGACAAGGGGTCAGTCAGAGTTGTGCGACACTCAATCGCCATTTACAGATACCATAGGAATGAATGAGAAGCAGGGCTGCCAATTTTCAGTTCAACATAGAGTGAGAATTCTCACAGCGGGTTGGGTGGGGGTGTATTTGGGGCTTTATATAAAAAAATAAAAAAATAAACATTATATGTATATATATATTGTGTGTAGGGTCTGACATCTGGACATGCCTAGTAGTTATCATGATGGTACTGGGTTTCTATCATAAAATTATGTTAAATAGGTCTAACTGCTGCAGTGCATAATTTATTTGAACTGAATGGCCAATCAGAGGTGTTCAAGTATCAACAGATCTGTCTGTGATTGGCTACATTGCTCAACGCTACAAAACACATTGTAAATAGAAACCTTTGACATTCTCCAGAGCGCAAACAATTTAAAGAACTGCAAAACAGACTGACTGCATAGAACCAATCTGTATGTGTAAAAAAATAACTGTTGCAAATGTCTAAATGACTTGTTGTGCATGTGGGGAAAAAAGTTCCCGAAATAAACCGATATGTACAGCTCCGTCTTTCTTTTCTCTGTCTGTGATTGGCTACATTGCTCAACGCTACAAAACACATTGTAAATAGAAACCTTTGACATTCTCCAGAGCGCAAACACAAATACGCACTGGAGCGTTTACCAAATCTGTTTTGCCAATATCCTATTACATTTTCAACTTAGGGTGCTTTTCACTGCGTGAGAAAATTGACGTGTGGCATGAGAGCGTGAGAAAAGTTTCAATGGACCTTTTTCACATTTCTGGGTTTCTCAGCAGCGGAAGTCGTCATAGTTGGGTTAACTTGAATAGCAGTGAACGATGTCAAATTTACCGTCCCTCCCATAGACGCTGCATTAGAAACACCCTCGCATTAGCGTTAACTGTTTTTTTTTGTAATTTGATGCAAAGGTGATATAATACAAAGAATAGTGTTATACATGTAGATACAACTTTCGAGGATTTACGATGCTGATGACCGTTAAACGCGTCCTCACAGTCTCGTGAAAAGGGTCCATTGCGTGAGTCTCACGCTAAATGCTTGAGAGTTGGCAGCCCTGTGAGAAGTGCTGTAAACTGAATCCCACCTGTCGCAAAAAGTCAGTGACTTCTCTTATAAAACGGCATTTTTTTCGGTGTGAACTCTAAAAATAGTTAAATCCAAAAGTATTGTTTAGTGTAAAACATGTTCAAGATTAGCCGATGGGCTGTCGACTCATTTAATGAAGCTGTTTCCTTCAAAAAAGCTGTTTATTCAGCGTAGTGAAGCCTTCTCCTCCATTGACATCCATTCAAAAAAAAAAAAAAAAACCGGCCTCTGGTCTCCTTTCCCACGTACTGCCAAAGTGGAAGCGTTAGCATTAGCCGTTACGCTTTTTTTGGCTAAAGGTTGCAGACTTGCCTTCTCAATAGTAAAATGCGTTTGTGAAGTTAAATTTGAAAATAGTGAAGCAAAAATAAATCAGATCAGTTCTTTAAAAAGTAAAAGTTTTAGCAATAAACCGGACCGTCTACAAATGAAACCCGACAGACCACCTGCGGGTGATGGATTTATCGATCGGAAACTTCTGATACACAGTCTAATGGTCTAACGAAATCCAATTTTAAACATATTTTACTGTACCAATTTTTATGGCCCTTATATTTCCTATTTGAGCCAATGCAGATGAATGAAAGTATTTCAGGACGAGACCGCCCTGAATGTAAAGCTAAATGTGATTGGTTCTAGCGAGAATGAGCTATGATTGGTCAGCGAAGTGTGGCTATCATCTGTTTGGCTTGAGTAGACGGTGGGTGGAGTCCACACAGGTGTGGATTGACCAACTCACACTAAAACTGGCTTGATGTGTGTGGGCCAGATCTGGCCCATATGACCTATGCCATTGCCAGAACTGAGCCATATGTGCCATAGTTGGCCCAGATGAGACCCGGAAGTGTATGCTATCTGGGTAGACTGTAAAAAAGATGGACGACGCGTCTCCACCTCCTTCCAGAAAAGTGAAGCCAAAACATTCTCAGTATGGCTGCTGTCATCTTGTGAAAATTACGTCATTTGGAGCCAGAGTCTGTGCAGTAGCGATCGTGAGGTGGAGCCGCGGTATCAAAGTCCCGCCCAAACTCCCGCAGACCCAATCGTAAGCTCACAATCATGACACACCACACCCCGTTATAGCAACTAGTCATTTGATTGTTTAGTTTGTCTCAGGTCTCATTACATTACATGGAGAGGGCGGGGTTTATGACCTATACTGCAGCCAGTCACCTGGGGGCGATCGAGACGCTTTGGCTTCACTTTTCAGGACTCGTGCGGCACGCTTGGTCTTGATGCTAGAAATGTTTCAAAATCCACAAATGCGCACAGCGATTCACAAATGAATGCCAGGCAAAGTTGTGTTTGTGACATAAAAAAGATATTTGTGAATATGTTTTTTATTTGCAAATCTCATTTTATTCATTTGTGAATTTAATTAATGTTTGTGAAACTCTAAGATTTATTAGTGGATCTTAATCTATTTATTTGTCAATATGTTTAATTTTTGTTAATACAAAAATTGATCATAATATATTTATTTAAAATTATGCAACAATTCTATCTCCATACTCCTCTGACGGTAGAACTTCTAATAGGCTAAGCCCTAAATTTGGAAATAAAGAAAGCAAGTTTCATATCTGCCGCAGTGTTTCGGATCCTGCTTGGCACAGGCTCTGTTGCGGTCCCCTTCTTGATTGCAGATTTTATGGAGTTTGACGTTTATTTGTTTTGACATTTGGTAATTCCTTCGTGGTTAAGGAGGAGGATTGTCGTTTAAAACCACCATTGTTAACGCTAGCCGAAGATTTGAGTTAGCGACAAACTAACCAAGCACCCACTCACTCAATAACCAGACCTTCTTTTCGGTGTTTACAGACATGACACAAGTCTGGAATTAACTGCGAAATCCGACCCAGCAGGTCAAAAAAAAAGAAGAAAAAATCGAATGATTCGATATAAGACAACATTTGAATGCAGGCTACTCGTTCAATAATGGAATTTTGCTTACATTTTTAAACAAAAATATTTTGCAGTATGTCTTATATGAATATTCAAAATGAAGACAAGAAGTATTTCTTGGTTGTGAAAAGTTAATGTGCTAAAATAAACCTGTGGTTTCTCTGCTAGGACACTGTGTTAACTCGAGTGGAATTGACTTAATACACATCAGTTTGAGGCCAGTTGGTTAAAAGAAATTACAAAAATATCTAAGAAAATATCTAAGTTCTGAGAAAAGGTCAGCATATTTTTTTTCTTCAGAATTAGTTTCTTAATGCAACAACATTTTACATTTGGACCTCAATATTTTTAATTCTTGAACACACATAATCAATCATACATATGTAAAGGGCACCAACTGCTTATTTATGGCAAAGCAAAATTCTTCAAAATGAAACAAAGGGTTAAAATGAATTTCATTGGCCATAAAAAAGTCCCTATGAGGCTTACAGTGAATTTATTTTATTTTGTTTATTTATTTTGTATGATGGCGATTTAATGATTTAAAAATGGTCCAAAGATAACTTTAAACTGAAGATCAGATGTGATACGTGAAGGTTTCGTTTATCCACACATAATACTCCAGGGTCTGTTCACATCTTTTACAGTTATATTTTCAAGTTCCCTCCTGTATGTATGTCTTGCATCGGAAGCGTAGCTGCCGTGATTTTGAGGTGAAGTTCAAAGTTATTTCGTCCACAGTATCAACCTTTGAAACAACAGATTAAACGTCAATGAGCAAATAGGCAGCAGTGTGGTTGTCCGCCAGCGGGTGGCGCTGTTGCACAGATCAGAGTCGCAGCAGTGGATGTTGACTCCCGGCAGCTCCTCTGTGTGGCAGTGTCGGGCTGTTGCGCAGCCACTAGTCAGCATGACTCCCAGTGCAACTGTGGCAACACAAACAAAACAGTATTTTTGAGAAACCACATGCTGGGTTACATAGAATCAACTTCAGAGAGATTTCATCTGAGGGCACGATTCTGATGCATGTCGCAATAGAAATATTTAGTTGGTAGTTCTAAAACCTGGAGGAGAAAAAGCATTTCTGAGCCATCGGTTCATGGGTTAAGAATTTTTTTTAGAAAAAATAATCTCTATGAGTCCATATAATGCAAGTGGAAAGACCACTGATTTACAGATTTGTATTTGCATTTCTACTTTTCTTCTTCCACACCTTTTTCACCTCATCTTCACTATCATTCCTCACACTCCTACATGCACTGGCATATAGTATATCTTGGTCACTTTTTGAGAGACACGTCAGCATGTTATGATTCATCTCACACAAGAAGTGACGTCCTCTGTGCTTCCATGTCACTTCTCACATGAGATTCACAGAACAATTGCATCACAACATGCTGATATTTACAACACATGAACCGGTGTATGACAGTTGACCGGAATCAATGGTTTACAGGGATGGATTTTTGATTCTAAAAATCTATGTTTGTGTTCATCTGAATCAAGTAAGTCTGTTTATTTTAGCATTTTTAGATCTTCTAGTAACTCCTGCCAAGTGGAGAATTCCACTAAGGGACTGTTTACATAGAAACAAATCTACCCACAGGAATTATGGCAGTAACACATAACCAACCATAAGTTGGTCCACCTACAGTTCAGCCCCACTGGTAAAAGGATAATTAAGACAACTTCATAGCCGGAATAACACATATTTTTGATTAGAGCAATCAGTAAAATTGCTACAACAAAAATACAAGCACACTCTACAGTGCTCCATAGGCGTCCATTGAAAGTACACTACGGTAAACACAGTTTTGTTTGTTTTTACCACAGAGGGAGAAATCAACAACATGTCACAAATACTGTAATAGAGTCTAACTTATTTTGAACCCATAATACACCTTCAACTAAAAGGAGAAGATCTGGCCATACACTACAGTAAAACAAGCGGCATGAACACTTGCTCAGGGTTGAGTCATGTGATAGGTCTGTGATGCATGCTGAGCCGTGGAGGCAGGCAGAGCTGGCTCGACTTGTGAAAATGGATAACTCTGAAGGATTACGGCTGGCCGATGATCCAACAGAGAGAGAAAGAGAAATCCATGATCGCTGTCTAAATGCTCTTATCAGCCTTTTCAATTCAACTCTGTCTGCCTGTCAACTATCTGGAGGACTGTCTGTTTGAGAGTGACTGTGTTCTGTCATTTGGGTCATAAATGTGGTCAGGTTTTCAGGTTACAAAGAACTTATGCGGTGATATCAGGAAAAGATGTGCTGAAAACCTTAAGCATAATAATTTACAGACAATCTATGAACTTTCAAAACACTGCTTCATGAACCTTTGGAATATTTACGAATCGTTTGTTTCGAATCAGTGGTTCAGAGCTTGTATCAAACCCATGAGTAACGTGATTTCATCAAATGAGGCTTCATCACATCATACTGTTTCGAACCTTGGTTTTCAAAGATTTTGAAATTCCAAGAGTTTGCCGCTACATGACGTTAATCTGGTGAACCCTTACCCATGAACGAATGTTGGGTCACTTAATGGTTCATTTTTAATTAATTTAAAGGGAACATAACACACAGTTTATGCCAATCCCATGCTAATCTTGAGAACCTAAAGAGTAGTACTGTATCCTTCATATCTCCGAAGTCTTTAGTTTTATCAGATTTATAAAAGACAGATAAAGCATTATGCTTCTCTCGGAAAACAGTTGAGCTCCTGGAAGCATGCCGTGGGCGGAGCTACAGAGTCAAGAGCATGCGTAGCTGTTGCGTAGTGATCGTCTGTAAGCTGTGAGATCGACATAACACAGGAACAAAAACTTTATTGACTTTAATTTTATTTAATATTTATTTATTTGATTATAAAACACTCATCATCGAAATGCCAGGAACAAACAAACACACTCGCACAACTCCGTTGCTGCCCCGGAGAAACAAACTGCATCCACTGTTCCATTAACGCTGGGTTATTTGGGAAGCTGGACAAGGTTATTTTTCCCTCACAACCAAAAACACACTTCTTTGGTGACATTGTTGATTTTGTGGTCTAAAAACTCTCGAGCAAGTCCTGTGCATCGCTGCCGACGACTTCCGTAACCTGAATGAAGCCTGTTGATGGGCTACTCTGATATAAGGAATTCTGCACTGTATGACGTCATACAGGGCCATACTCGGAAAAGAAAAAACTTTCCTAACACTTATACCAACCCTGAAGGAGTGTATTTGGCACAGAAATACTCCATCATACGTCCAACTCGTTTTTTGAAACTTTGGCCATGTTTAGCATGAGAATCCAACTCTATAACAATATATGTCAGAATGCATGAAATAGCATTAGACCTCCACTTAAATTAATTTTAATAGGATATAGAAGCATGTATAATACAAAAAGGAAAATTCTACTTAAAACGTACAAAAGCTGTCACTGGGGTGGTACCTTTTCAAAAGGTACCATATTTATTGCAAAGAGTACATATTAGTACTTAAATGGTATATTTTAGTACCTAAATGGTGTGATGTACCTTTTGAAAGGGTATGGCCACAGTAGCAGCTTTTTGACTTTTTTTCTGTGAGTGTAACAACACCCAAAACAAGGACTATAGATAAAAAAAACCCCACAAATTTTATAGAACCTTCTATTTTTAATGAAATTTCATTATTTGTAATCTACAAAAAAATCCATTGTGCTTACACAGCTGAATTAAGGCTGCTCTGTGCATGCTCAAAGTGCAGCATAAAATCCAGACTAAATGATGCCTGCTCAGACCCACCAACCCTAGTACCATAGTGTACAGTTGGAATTGCTGTGTAAATACAATGCCACCTCTGAGCAGCATTAAACAGTCTGTCTAAAGACACCTGAATGCCACTTCAGAAGCATTTCTGTGCCACCTTTGCAGTGTAAATTTGGCGTTAATGTATTACATAAAGTCAAAAACCAAGTAGGATTTATAGCAATCTGTGATTCATAAGACCTTCAGACAAGCTTATGCAGTAGGTGTTGGTTTTTATGGCTGATTAGGAGATGAAGGTGTTGGAAATATGGGTTAAAGCAGGTTAATTAGGGGGGGGGCAGGGAACGCTGTGATCTCTAACTTCAGTCTGTTTTTTCTCCGGAGTGATCATCCACCTCTAATGCTCTTTACGCTGCCAAAGTGTGATGACAATTACACGCAGGGAGTCTCATGAAGAGGATTAAGGTGTCACCCATGGAGTTCTTTTGCTCAAAGGATTTCAGAAATCCTCAGAAATAAATTTGATGAACCAATCTTTATGCATTATTCTCTACAGTGATTAACGCTCATGCCTCAGCCACAGGAAGCCAAACAGCCATTTCTGATTGTTGATATATTAGTGGGTGCTGGTAGGTGGTTGTAGTTGAGGGCATTCTTACCACTTTCTGTTCTGATGCAGAAGCGATGCTTGAAGCCCTTGTGGGAGTGGGAGCAGGTGATGACTTCGGGGCTGGAACAGCCTACGTCCACATACCTCTGGTTATGCACAATGTTACAGGCATAACATTGCAGCCCGTCAGCTATAAAGCAGAAAGCAGATCTTTGTTTGCATCTGTGTTATGGAGAATACTGAAAAGCAAGAACAAAAAGCGGCCAACTGTGTTCCGAAATTTGGACTAAATGTGCAACAATATCTTCTTTCACCATCAGTTTCTCCATGATTTCACTCGCTGGGGCTGCAGATCAAGCAGGGACGAGGTTGTAGCGACTGAGACTGAAATTAGCCCCTAGGTTTTAAGTCACTCAGCCATGTGCTCAGAACCCTGCTGTTGATACACATGGGTTTAGCTGCACGGTGCCTCTAGCTACACTATGACAGGTGGTTGTTAGGCTAATGTACTGCTCCTCTTTGGTAATGTTGTGCGTGAAGACCAGTGCATACCATATTATTTATGAAACACCTCAAAAAGCATAAATCATTTACATCAACAAGGAAAAGCATTCGCTTGCGTGCATTATTGATGTCTCACTAATCTTCTGAATGATTTGCAGTGACATGCAATCTGTATCTGGCATCGTGCTTTGAAACTATCCAGTAGAAATCTGCGTGATATGTGTACAGTTTCTGACAGGCTATTGGCTTTTTCTCATGTATGGTAATTTATCATTTCTGGTGATGTGATCTCCATGTCCTTTTTAAAAGGCATCTGGTGGCGGTGCTTCACTTTATATAACCCCCCCTCACTGGAATCTGTTGAGACATAAATGTTGTATTTGCATTTAAGATTAGATCTAAATGAGGCTATACAGTGATGAATGTTGCATGGAGGTCACAGAGCAAATTCAGTGTCAGGTGGATTGTTGACAAAAACAAGTGCATCTAAACCTTTGCTATATAACAAAAACTATATAGACATACAATTTTAGCATAAATTAGAGAAAATACAAGAGAAATACATAGAGAAAATACAAACACTGTTCAAAGTCTACACTGCAAAAAAGAAAAACAACATGTTTGCCTTGTTTCCTAGTAAAATTATAAAATATCCTGATAATGGGGTACATTTACTTGAGATGCAAAATTGCACACAATATTATGACTTGCTTTCAAAGAATATGTCTTGAATTCAGCTTATTTTTCTTACAAAATAGTACTTTAGCATATATCTAACAAATTGTAAAATTAACGTCAAAAATGTAATAATAATAATAATAATAATAAAATGAATGGGTAAGTAAAAGTTTAAGATATATTTAAGAAATATTCAAAATATATGTTGAGATATATTTTCTATAAGTAAATATTTTACTTGAGTGTCTCAAGAAAATTTATGTTATTTTAAGAATGTTTTATATATTAATACAAATTAGTAATTTATAAAAAGTTATATATCTACAAAATTGTAAAGTTACATCTGTATCCTGTTTTGTCTTCTTCAGTGTGACTGACACCAATCAATACACACACACACACACACACACACACACACACACACATGTTGTGTTTCCATGTTTTATGGGGACATTCCATAGGCATAATGGTTTTTATACTGTACAAACTGTATGTGCTATTGCCCTACACCAACCCTACCCCTAAACCTACCCCTTACAGGAAACTTTGTGAATTTTTACTTTCTCAAAAAAACTAATTCTGTATGATTTATAAGCTTGTTTCCTCATGGGGACCTCAAAACTGTCCAAAATGTACTAGTATTACTATCCTTGTGGGGACATTTGGTCCCCATAACGTGATAAATACCAGGTACACACATACACACACACACACACACACACACACACACACACACACACACACCTACCTTGTGTGTCATAAGAAGTGTCAACAATGCCAAGAAATAATAAAGTCCAAATCCATCCAGCAGGTATTTATGGAGAGTCATGGGTACAGCTGGTGGAAAAGTCACCCAGGCAGAGCAATGAAGGGCTGAAGGAGCAATGAATCCTCCTGGGAGTAGAGCTTTCTGCCTCTTTTAGCATGAGCCACCACTCTCAAACAAAACACACTCACACTGATACTCCAAAGGAAAAGGGGAGGGGCCTCATATAAAAAAGAAGTATCAATAATGAGCCGTTAAGAATAGACTACATGCGTTAAATCAAAATAAAGTGCAGTCATTTGTCCCTGGTTTCTCCCATCCTTCCTAAGCCCTAGAGGGAGTCTTCAGTCCCTGGCAGACGTGTACAGTCTGCCTGAGACCCTCTGCTGGATCAGAGGTAATTTGCTCATTGATAATCCCAAAGCCCCAGATAAACACTTTCACGCCCAGTTTCTCGCTGTGACAGAAGAGTCAGTCTCGATGCTCTTATCTGTGTGGTATTAGTGTGTCTGAGTCCTCAGGCCATATTGCATTTAATGAAAATTTAAGAAGCAAATCCTCACTCGGGAAGTGATGTTTAATGAAGGAGTGGGTGGGTTTTTGGAACAAACACAGACATGAATCAAAAGCGCTTGCTGTGCTTTGAAGGGTCCAATCAGTTTCAGAAGTGATTAGATGGTGACCCGAAACGCTTTCATATACACTCATTAATGTTAGATGTATCTCCCTCTTCTTCTGCCACTCTTCCTGTCTGTCTCTTAATAGAGTTTCTGTTCGTAACACTGGCTGTCAGGATTAAGAGAGTAGAGGTGTCTGGCATGTGTGAGGTGTAGCGGGTCTAATTGTGGAAGTGGTAAGGATGTCATCAATATTCATATGAATTAACACATTGCAGTTAAAGGAGATGTATGGGTGCACATTTTATTCATTTACTCTTTTCTAACCCACAATAACATAGTAAAATTAGATTTTTTTCATGTTCTAAAGAAACTGTGATTGTTTGCCCATGCAAAATTCGCCACAATTCTATATATTAAAAAAAAAGTAGGTTCCCATGCAGTAGGTTCACAGTAGGTTCCCTTTCTCTATTTGCTGAAAAAGTATAATAGATTTAAAAGGACATTTCATGACAGGGTGTTGCTGTATGGTTGCTAGTGTTTCCTTGGTAATTTCTAGGGCATTGCAAGGTGATTGATAAGGTGTTCTGGGTGGATGCCATGTGGTTACTTACTGTCCCAAGTCAAAGAGTCAAATCTCTATATTCTGATCTCTATATAAGGCCCGAGTGGGAATTTATTATTGTTATTATTATTATTATTATTATTATTATACTCTGCTAGTCACAAACCATTAATCCAATTACTTTTAAAAGTTAACAAGCCATACAATTCGAGCTATCATTCATGTAGCACAAACAGCGCAGGATGAGTTAGCATGAGCATTGTCACTAATTTGATCATTTGATTAATGATCCAGAAAAAGTGTCTTTAAAAAAACATTAATATTATGTATTCATTGTCATAATGCTTCTTTATTTCATTAAAAAAAAAGAAAGAAAGAAAAAGAAAAGAAAACATTTTAATTTCCAGGTTTACAATAGATTTTGAATCCCAGATTTTCAGTGTGTGTTGCTTAAAATGGAAATATTCTTTCATAGATTACATTTTTTTTAATTTATATTCTTATATGAATTAAAAGCAAAAACTAAGTCTAAACTGTATTTCAAAGCAAAAACTTAAACTGTTATGATATACTTTAGTAAGAAAATACTATTTTCTGCCTGGAATAGAAAGTGTGAGTGGAAACTGAAAAAGTTTATGTCTTCACATCTACTCTGTTTGGCATGATCCAGAAATGCAGAGATTAACCCTGCAGATGAGGAGCAGCTTCCCAAGTAGCTTCTGGCTTAGCTTTGGGTTACACATAATTGTTCATAATAGCTCTGCATGAGTCTGTTGTTATTTAGGACAGCAAAAAAGTGAGTGACAATCGTGCGATGCAGGATTCTGAATCCTCCATGCTGTGCAGACACAAAGACAAAGACAGCTGAGGCGCTGGCCCAGCAATATTGGCGAAATCACGAGAACACAAAAGCATGACATTTTCATCTCGCTCCAAGGATCCAAAAGGCAAGCCTTCTGTTATATCTCACGTCTTTCAGATGGTGATGAAAGATTTGCTGTTTACTCCAGTACTTACAGCTATTCATCAGGTGTGTGATGGTCTCATAGTGACATTAATCAATAATCCCTGTTAAAAATGTGCCTGCATGAGAAGAATATATGGATTCCAAAGACTACCCGATTACTGTAATTTCATTTAAGCTTGATGGTCTCACATTAGGCTGTGGCAGGAATTCAGCTGAGCTTATGCAGTATTTGTTCTCAAATCAGGCGGTATTGTTGGGAAACTGTCCAGTTGGCATGAAGGTCTCATTTTTGTGGTATATAGTAACCTTATTCAGAACAGGACTTGATAAAAAAATAAAAAAAAATAAAAAAATCTAATATTTCTGAATTTTCAGCCTAAAGATGAATTATAGTGCATTGTGCAAGATATTATGCACTTCTCAGGAAAAATCTAGTCACAATGATGACGTCCAAGATGTCTAGAAAACAGACAAGCATCTTCTTTTTGTCCATTTCTGTACAGTGGATTGCGGCTCTTAAAACAGTGATTGCCGCAGGGCGAGTCTAAGGCTGAACTCCAGTGACTCAGCTTGCAGTCCAGCCCTGCCTGTTCACTTTCATATAGATCAAAATAATCTGGAGACAACTCACAGTACTCACTCTGAACGTCAACTCAGTAGTAAACAATAAATAAAAAATAAAAAAAATAATTTTTATTTATTTATTATTTTTTTATTGACAGTGAACAGTGTAACAATATTATTACTTCACAAATTTGCAATGGAGCATGCATTTGCAAATATTGAGCATTATTAAATCCTGGCATGTTCTGAGGATGATTAAGGTGACAGAAAGTGTTCAGTGATGCTTATAAGAGAATAAATGCAGCCTGATGTGAGAATACAACAGCAGATGCTTTTAATTCTTAAAGATAATAATGGCCTTTCAGAAAATGAACTAGCTAAAGAAATTGGGCTGTGTGGGTATAATCAGATTTGAGAAAGCATTTCATTGGTGCTCTTGAAGAGTCAAAAACTTACAGTAATCCGTAAAGTGCAAACAAGTCTTACAGTAAGTGCCAGTAAGCAGCTAAAGGGTATCCTAAATACAGTCAGCTGAGGGCATGCTGTCAAATCAGGCACTGAGAGTGTCACACTGTGTAATGCCATTACATGTCCACTAGAGAGCAGAGTAGGTTACTCATCGACCCCAAGCTCAAATTGTACTGTAGGATACATTTGTACTGCCGGAGAGGTTTTAAACAAACCCTATTTTTCAGTGGTTTCGTATGGTGATTTCAGTACTGTTGCTAATGGCTTGACCTTAACAAATGTCTTTCCCTGTCAGTGATTGAGCTTCTGATGTTGCACTAGCTGTCCTTTTATTTAAAGAGACAGTTCACAAAAATGAAAATTCTGTCATCATTTAAAATATACTGTGTTGTAAATAAAATAGAAATAATCAAAACCGCCATTATTTTACTCTCCTCACATTCTTTCTTACCTGCCTCACAGTCAGTCACTCTGATGGGCCATTAGAGGAGGGGCCCTTTGTCTGAATAACAACAACATTACAGCAGTCTGAAGTCTTTTTAAGCCTCTTTCCAGCAATGCTATATTTCCTGTTTAGTAAATATATTCTCTTCTTGCACATTTGGGGCCCACTGCAAAATGTACAGTGTAAATTTATAGTGCCAGACACAGAGGGAATATTCTCTCCCTCAGCTCTCCATATAAAACATTATTATTTGACACATAATTTCAGAATCAGAATCAGAAGGAGCTTTATTACCAAGTATGTTTACACACACTAGGAATTTGACTTGGCGACAAGAGCTTCCAGTGTAGAAGAAAGTACAAACAGTGCAGACATACATGATAGTGCAGACATACATAGAATTAAACAGTAAAGATGAAATAACACAATATAAGAAAAACAGAACAATAAATAATGCACTATATATAGAAATAGAATAGAATTAGAATAATAAAATATAATAGAATTTAGAAGAATAGAATAGAAATTGAATTTAGTCTGGACTCGGAACAATACTACAGTATGTCCCCCTGTGCAGTTCATAATGTTGACCAGCAGATGGACAGTGTCCTCCGTAAAGATATTATGATGCACAGACGAAAATATGAAATAAAGATTTATATGAAGATAGAATGACGTCAAAAAGATTTGCATACGCAGGGTAATATTTGTGGAAGTGTACATATATAAGAATTTTTCCAAGAATTAGTCCCATCTTGCCATATTTTTCCTCGCTGTATGTGTTGCCTATAAAAGGTGAATAGGTAATTATTTCAGTGATGTCTTTCCAAAGATGTGTCATCAAATTCACCTAACGTGTTAAACATAAATTAATATCTAAAATTGAACTGCAAGAATTTCTAGAAGTCTTTGCTTGTGTTAATCCAAAGGAAAAAAAAAGTCATACATCTGGGAGATGGTATGAGGGTAAGTAAATGATGAGGCACTTTTCATTTTTGGATGGAATATCTCCTTAATCAGTTAACTACAGTTGTGTCTAAGTAGACCTAACTCAGATGAAAATGTCATTGTTTCTAGTCACTAATTTTAGTCAAATTGGCTCAAATTATAAGAGATATTCATGCTGTAACATCAATCTAGAACAACAACAACAACAACAACAACAAAAACTATTAGAACAGCTTCAAGGTCAGTTGTTAAATTTAACATGAAACTGTACATTAAGGGGAAAAAAAAAGCTAAAACTCTATGAATCTTAAAAGAGCTAAAACTTTTTAATATCCCTAATAGCAGCCATTTAAATGCTTGCATAAGTTCCCATACTTTGACTAAGCATACATATTAAGTTATTCAAGTGCAAGAGCTTATTTCCCAGTGCCCCAGTTTTCTACCTGATCATTGTGTTACACTTAAAATCTGTGAAAAATGTTTTTTTTTTTTTTTACTAGTGTCTGAGGCCTCATGTGAATTTGCGGTCTTGTGGACTTACAATGGCCGCCGTGTGTGCTTGTCCGTTAAGAATATAGAGTGTCCCATTTGTCATCGTAGGTTTCAGAAGGGTGCTCATGAGCTCGCTGAGTAGGTACTACATTTGAGTTGAATGAATTTTGTGACTGTTAAAAGTATATTCTATGTAGCATGACTGTGTAGTATGGACGTACTACATCGACCATGTTGGCTTTGTCATGTGACATACAGAACCAGAAGCGTCACACTGCCATTCACAACTGGTTGGTTTACTATAATGAATTTTCAAAGCTGAATATTCAGCAGTCATAATTCCAGTCTTCAGTATCACATGATCCTTCAGAAATCATGCTAATATGCTAATTTGGTGCTCAATTAAAATTACTTATTATTATGAATGTTGAAAATGGTTGTGCTGATTAATATTTTTGTGGAAACTATGATAATTAACTATTTTATTTATTTATGTATGTATGTATTTATTTATTTATTTATTGTTGGTTTGTTTGTGAATAGAAAGTTCAAAAGAACAGGATTTATTTGTAATATAGAAATCTTTTGTAACAATTTATACGGGGCCGTTGAGTGCTTGAATCTGATTGGTGTGCAATTATTTTCAGGGAAACGCACGGCGAACGTAGCTCCAGGCAGCTCTCTTGACCGCATTACAGTTCCATATCACTTCGCATAGTTAACTGTAATAACGGAAAAATTAGCATACAGTACCTATACAGCACACAGGAATTACTGCAATCACACGTGCTCGCACACGCACACTACGGTCACGCAGTTTGCACAAAAAGGTGTTGTCAGCGCTGCCCTGACGATTTTATCAGTTAGCTCATATAGTGTAGCAACTTAAGGCAAGCCTCCATTACCAGCTTTAAAATGACGTTTTGGAAAAGAGGCGTTGGACGAGAGGCGGAAGAAATACTCCTACTCACAATAGCGATTTAAGTACAAAAACCGGACGAATCCCTTTAAATATATCATCTGATCGATGTCTTGAGGTGTGGTAACCGTAGTATAAGCGGAATAATTGACTCCGGGCCGTTGAATTATTAGAAAAATTATGCACACCCGAAGTGTAACCATCATCACCTCGGGTGTGCATTATTTTTCTAATAATTCAACGGCCCCTCGTCAATTATTCCTTAGGTAAAAGTCACTTTTGATCAATTTAATGTCCTTACTGAATAAAAGCAGCCATTAAAAAAAAATAAAATATCCCCTAACATTTGATTGGTAGACCATGATATTTACAGGGTACCCAAATGTACTTTTAAGAATACTATAGTATAATTTTAAATGGTTTCCTACTGGGTCCATTACCATAGTTGTACAGTGCTATGTTGTTGTTGTATTGTATTGTATTGTTTTGTTTTCTTTTTTGTAAGTGTAATTTATAGAGTTTATGAAGCTGTTGGGCTCTGCTTCATACTTTAATATGTAGCAGAGAAATATGAGAATATTATATCAAAGCTTGAGATGCATATTGCAAAAGCAACCACATCCAAATAAATAAATAAATAAATAAAATAAAATAAAAACACTGACTTACAGACGTTGAAACAAAATGTGTTACAACACTCCCTGGTCTCTCCTACACAATAGATGTACAAGAAAATCTTAAATAAATATATATTCTTTTGGGTTACACTTTACTTGAAGGGGTGTGCATAAGACTGACATGACACCTTCATAATCATGACATGAGACCTACATAATCATGACATGACACATGTCATGAATATGAAGTTTTTTTATGCATGTTTATGACAACTGTCATTAAGTGTCATTCGCTCAGTTATGTACTTTTTAATGCAAAAATGACATTGTTTGAGATGTCTTTGTTATGGGCTATGGTTAGGGGTAAGGGTAGGGGTAGGGGTAGGTTAGGGTTAGGTCAAATAATGTCATATTTGCATTAAAAATGACATAACTGAGTGAATGACACTTAATGACAGTTGTCATAAACATGCATACAGCCTCCTTCATATTCATGACATGTGTCATGTCATAATTATGAAGGTGCCATGTCAGTCTTATGCACACCCCTTCAAGTAAAGTGTTACCTTTTTTTGTTTCCACTGAGCTCTGCAATGAAATGAATACATTTCTACTCTGCCTTTTCATTCACGCTAGACTAAATCTCAGCCCTGGTGGTCAGTGGTTTGTGCCATTTTAGCAAATGCATATGAAGGCCAAAAATGAGCTATCACCCTCTGTGCCTCAAACACAATTATTTTTATGATTGTGCAGCATGTATTGATTTAAATGAATCAATAGCAAGCCCAAGCCTAGCATAGAGAAAGGCAGCTGATCTGTTGTGATGGACTAAAATAACTGCTGCTCAGAGTGAGAAGCTTTAAAAGTCCAGTATGTTCCATTTCAGAGCAGACGAAAATACATTCTGACAGATTAGAAAACAAATTACAATCACATTCTGACAGCTTAGAATTTAAAATGAAATTTTTTGCAAGTTTATGCATTCAGCCAGTCGTAGACTATCTGATATTAATTTAGCACAAATGAAAAAGCCACTTTCAAATATTCACTTGTAATACAACCACACATCTGTGTGAAGAGCACTGTGTGAACCTTTACTGATTTTGATTTGTTGTGGGTATGAGAGTTTAGCAGTTGCTTTTTTTTTTATAGCACACTGCATATAAACTATCTTTAGAGTTCAGGGTGCTAATTGCTGCAGGCGCTTATGGTCTTCTAGCGACACTGAAAATCAATATCAGTCACAGAGAGAGAATGAGAAAAACAGAGTGTGTGTGTCTGTGAGAGTGAAAGACAGAGATGGAGAGAGAGAGAAATGAGTTGAGAATAAGGTTCAAAAAAGCCTGAAAATTAATTACCTGTTGGGTCTTTACACATTTAGTTCAATTATACCGTGTCACCTTTACCTGATAAACTCAACAAGGTAGGAAAATACAGTCCCATTACTATCAGCTCTATCCTGCATTCAAATGGGTCAGAGACCACACTGCAAACGTGATTTTCAATCAGTATTTTTGTCATGCTTTCCTATGTTAGCCTATTTCTGCCACAGAATAAAATAAATAAAAAAGGTAATTGCATTTTTTTTTCTCACAAATCTGAGTTATCTCACAATTCGGACTATTTTTCCCTGAATTCTGATGTTATATATCACAATTGTTGATTTGTTGTTTAGGTTCCCCTTCAGGAACTCAAGCTGCGTCGAGAATCGCTTTGGGACCGCGTTCTGAAGCACGTGTAAAATCAGTCCAATGGAGCAGCGAGACGTCCGCTAGATCCACGGTTCCCTCTCAGGGATCGTAAGCCCGCGCTGCGGTTTCTTCCCCCCAGAGAGAGAGCCAGATAGTAGCTGAACTGCATCGGGCCACAGATTTGTCCCTCACGGAACAGCATCTGTGGTTGAATCTGTCTGAAATGCAAGATAAGGACAGATTCTTCCTCCTAGACGCCCCGCTCTTGCCCTCTGGCCTTTTCGGCGACGCAGAGAACACTGTAGGTTTCAGGAGGCGAGGAAGCAAGCGGCGGCGTTCCAACGTTTCTTCCCTCGTCGATCCCAGGCCCATGGGGCTGCTGAGCGGGAGCAGCCCCAGCCGTAAAGCTCCTCATACCGCCAGTCTCAAAAACAGAGCGTTGCAACCTGCACCCTCCACAGAAAGATCAGGGGTCGGGGCGATGCTCTCAGTCGGGGTCTTCTAGACCGAAAACGGATCTGCGGACCGTTATTTTGTCTAAGAGGACCTCGGCTATGTAACCATGGTTCCCCGAGGGAACGAGATGCTGCGTCTCTTTGCCTTACTCCCTGCATCCCTCCAGGCGCTACTTCATCATCAACTTGCGCTCTGCCGGATGCGCTTTTATACTTCCTGGCGCTCACGTCACCTTGCTCGTGATGTCTCGCTGCTCCATTGGACTGATTTTACACGTGCTTCAGAACGCGGTCACGCAGGGACATTCACAAAGCGATTCTCGACGCAGCGTCTCGTTCCCCCGGGGAACCATGGTTACATATGTAACCTAGAGACGTTGCCATGGAATAGAAAATAAAAATAAACTATTTCTCACAATAAACTTTTTATCTCACATGACTTTTTTATCTCTCAATTCTGCCTTTTTTAATCAGAACTGTGGATATGAAGGGAAATGGGCTTCCAATACTTTCCAGTAAAAACCCATAAAATAAGTCGAATTCACTTGGAAACAAGTACATTGAAAGTATAACATTTTGTTGTTTTCAGAGAACACTTTCACATTTCTTGAACTTAGTTTTTTTAGCTCCACCGGCAATTTATTTTTTTGTTTTGTTTGTTTTTTAACCCACAACTTCATTAAATTTTTATTAGATTTGTGTTTAATGAAACAAGATAAATTAACTTGAGAAACGAAGTAATTGTAAAGTATAACTGGTATAACATGAGAGAACATATCAATGGCAAATTGTTTTGGAAGTGGATACCTCATTCATTTTTATTAGAGTTACGTTATTAAACAAGAAAACACAATTTGCCGATGGCAAACAAACAAGATATTCTCTAAAAAACAAGCTATAATATTTTATGCTGTAAGATTTTCTTGCATTATTGATATTACTAAGGTATTTTGCTTGTCCAGTACATTTATTTTGTTGTAACAAAATGTCCACTGGAGGCGAGTGAAGTGAGAACCCAAGTGCAGTTGATTAAAATCCAAGAATGAGCAGATACACAATAAACAAAGACATGGCCTGGCTTGACTTGACTAAACAAGAACTTGAACACGAAACACAGCTCACCAACAGCAGGTTACACGAACAAAACTAGACAAAAGACAATGGCAACATGAGGGCTATTTATACACAAGACTAAATGACTAAATAAGGAACACCTGAGAACAATCAAGACAATAACCCAATCCAAAAAAAAAAACAGACCTAAAAACCACATGACCAAATCAACCAATTTGAAGAAGACAACCAATAGCAGGATTACATAAGGGCAAGGGAAACACATGACAGGAACCATAACTATGAAAAAGACAAAATAAAAGACATGAAAACCAAAACCCAAAACCAGCTGTGACATAACCTCCCCCCCCTCCCCCTCCTCCTCCTCCTCCTCCTCATCCTCCTCTTCCTCTTCCTCCTCTAAGGGTGGCTCCCGATGCCCTAACAAGCCACCCAAAACCAACAAAGAGTCCGGGAGGGTGAAGAACTGGATGTGGTCCAGGGGGCGGGATGAAGGGCCAGGCCTGTGCAGGGGAACTGGACCTGGATCATGGCATGGTGGCGGTCCTGGGCCGTGGAGCAGTGGGACAGGGATGGCCTCCCTGGCCGGGAAAGGGCAGACTGTGAGTTCAGGGGCTTGAGCGGGCACTGGAGTGGATTCATAGACTAGAGAAAGCCCTGGAGCGGACTCATGGACTGGAGTGGATTCATGGACTGGAGTAGGCTCTGGAGTGGATTCATGGACTGGAGTAGGCTCTGGAGCGGACTCGTGAATTGGAACAGGCTCTGGAGCGGATTCATGGACTGGAGTGCAGTGTGTAGCCCAAAACACAATATGGCAACCACCATAATGGGCAGTACAGCTGACAGAGGCAGGACCTCCGGGTTGGACAGCACTGAGGCCACAGTGTTTGAGAGCGTTGAGGCCACTGGGATGTTAGCTGCTCACACCGACATCATTGGTGGATCCATTACACCATTAGTCTTACACCAGATATTAGTCTTATCTGTCTTGGCCCAAGCTCTGCATACTCAGGAGCTTGTGTCCTACAGTCCAGGCTAGAGTCCAGTGAGGAGTGTGATGTGGCATTAACTGAGATTTTTTTTTTTTTTTTTTTGGGCCAA
>NW_015555723.1:274634-276253 GCF_001515605.1 Sinocyclocheilus anshuiensis
TATTATTTCTCAGTGTTCAGCTCTCCTTGCAATATTAAGTTGTTATTTGTGTTGAATCTTTCTATAGAGTTTTCTTCTTGCTCATTGGTCATATATGTCACTATTGAAGCTGCTTTTAAACAATATTTATTATGTAAAGTCTAATAATTTTTGAAAATAAAGACATTTTAATTTAATTGAAAATGTTTCTCTTATAGTCAAGTATTGGGTATGCTTAGCATTTTCCACACTCTGTAATTAACTGAGATTTTTTTTTTTTTTTTTTTTGAGGCCAAAATGGAAAATGTCATTAAAGTCCACTTGATAACATAGTTCACAGAAATCCGCCACATAGTCCTCAATGGCCTGGATGCCTTGTTAAAGGTGCAATAGACAAGATGCTGGCTTTATAGCTGATCTAGCGTTCTGTAATAAATTGTCTACTGGAGGCGAGCATAGTGAGAACCCAAGTGCGGTTTATTGAAATCCAAACCATAAACAAACAAAATGATGACTTGAGCTAAACTTGGCAATAAACATGACATGACATACCATGACATATATCATATCATATCATATCATATCATATCATATCATGTCATGTCATGTCATGTCATATCATATCATGACCAGAACTCGCCAAACAAAACTATTGTTTGGTACAAGGAACAAAACTAGACCAAAGACAATGGCAACATGAGGGCTATTTATACACAAGACTGACTAAACAAGGAACACCTGTGAACAATCAAGACAATGACTCAATCAAAAAAAAAAACAGAACTAAGAACCACATGACCAAATCAACCAATAAGAACAAGACACATGAACAAGACAACCAATAGCAGGGGCAAGTTCAAGCTCAAACCGTTTTGCTACGGTTTCCGATTTGAAAGACATGTTTCCTGGAAACGGTGTGCAACGGGGTTTGAGATACGTATTTTCTTTTTTGCTGGGTGTGTCAAAAATGTCAGCCCAATCAGCAGCAACATGTATATAAACCACGCGGTATTAAAGAGACAGCTGGCACAATGTAATTAACATCAAAATAAATTCACAAGAGCAAGTATATTGTTTGCACATGTTTATTTACATTAAAGCATTAAAGGCAAACTAACCGAAATAATAAGAGCACAAGTATAGATCTGGAACTTCTTTAAGTCTGTCTAATTGCAATGTCTTCTGGTCCATATCCTTTCCTTAGGAAGGTGTGCTAGACACTGATGTAATGTAACATAAAAATACTATACATATTTATATATTTTGCTATTGTATTGTGGAGTGACACTTTCATAAACTTTTCTATATTCCTCTGATTATATAATGGTAAATATTACAATAACATAGCACAACAACAGTGATCAGCAATAATGATAAGCCTAATACTCACAATAAAAATAATAAGGCCATATAGATCATAACACAGTCTCGGAGGTAAGAAGTGGATTATCCTTCACCTGAAATGTTTGTCTTTTCATCCTGAAATGCGAGGCAAATGTTGGATCACAATAATTAGGAACCACAGTTTCCACAAATCCCTTCACTCGATTGGGATGTTCTCTTTTATTCTGGACGGTAAGGGCAGTGACTGTAACATCGAGCATATTTTGCAGTATTAAACACGTATTTATACCGATTTC
>NW_015555723.1:276455-289645 GCF_001515605.1 Sinocyclocheilus anshuiensis
AGGGAGAACCCAAGTGCAGTTGATTAAAATCCAAGAATGAGCAGATACACAATAAACAAAGACATGGCCTGGCTTGACTTGACTAAACAAGAACTTGAACACGAAACACAGCTCACCAACAGCAGGTTACACGAACAAAACTAGACAAAAGACAATGGCAACATGAGGGCTATTTATACACAAGACTGACTAAACAAGGAACACCTGTGAACAATCAAGACAATGACTCAATCAAAAAAAAAAACAGAACTAAGAACCACATGACCAAATCAACCAATAAGAACAAGACACATGAACAAGACAACCAATAGCAGGGGCAAGTTCAAGCTCAAACCGTTTTGCTACGGTTTCCGATTTGAAAGACATGTTTCCTGGAAACGGTGTGCAACGGGGTTTGAGATACGTATTTTCTTTTTTGCTGGGTGTGTCAAAAATGTCAGCCCAATCAGCAGCAACATGTATATAAACCACGCGGTATTAAAGAGACAGCTGGCACAATGTAATTAACATCAAAATAAATTCACAAGAGCAAGTATATTGTTTGCACATGTTTATTTACATTAAAGCATTAAAGGCAAACTAACCGAAATAATAAGAGCACAAGTATAGATCTGGAACTTCTTTAAGTCTGTCTAATTGCAATGTCTTCTGGTCCATATCCTTTCCTTAGGAAGGTGTGCTAGACACTGATGTAATGTAACATAAAAATACTATACATATTTATATATTTTGCTATTGTATTGTGGAGTGACACTTTCATAAACTTTTCTATATTCGAAAATTCTTCAAAAAGAACACAAAGAATGGCCTTCTCAGCTGCCATAGTTGCAACTCTTGCGTCATCAGAACAGTGTGTTCAACGCACCACCGTTTCCGTTTAAAAAACGTTTTGCACCGTTTTGTCTGGGCTGAACGCAGCCCGGGATTACATAAGGGCAAGGGAAACATGACAGGAACCATAACTATGAAAAAGACAAAATAAAAGAATAAAACATAAACCAAATAAAACAAAATAAAACATAAACCAAAACCAATGGTGAGAGTTGTTTTAAGCATGCTCAGATATTTCTTTGATGGAAAACGAGACAAAATGCTTCTAAAGGAAATTAATTTTTATTATACTTTAATTATGTATTTAGTTATTTAGTTTTGTGGTTCAGGAACTTCAGAAGTTCTGAGCAGTTCAAAAGCTCAATGAACAAGACTGAGAGCACACCGCCCGTGACTTCAAACACTGCTGCTGTAATCCTCATTTAGGAAATGACCCTGAATGACTACAAGAGAAAAGAGAAAATCAATATCTTTGAGTACGGTGTCAGACAGTCTCTGAACTGCAAAACATGAGGATGAGAGTGGTGGAAACACAAAGACATTTGAAAAGGAGTTTGATCGCCCCCAGAGAGCAGCGACTGAAATTAAATCTGATGGTTTTGGGCCTCTTTCAGTCTCGTGAGCTTGTAATTAATAATGCACTTGGCTGTAAGTCTGGACTAAAATAATGCAACCACGAGTTGTCCTAAAGAATAAACACAGATGTCCCATCATTACAATATCCAACCAGACCTCTGTGACAATAGTGACATCCCAATTACCTTTCAAAACTGATTCACAAGGCAAACATAGTGACTCATATCATTAACGGAGCCTAGATCAGTGAAGGTGACAGTTACGGCCTCTGTTGGCCTATTAACTGCCTCTAAATCCTGTCAATCCTGAGTTCATCCCAAACATCAGATGGTTTATGATTTCTGTGCCACCCAAATGAAACTATAATTCTAAAGCGATGAAAGCTTTATTGGCTGGCTGCAGCATCGCACCAACAATATATTGTTTTATTTTTCTCTATGTGATATACTTTCTTGGGACTGAGCTAACAGGGCCGACAGCTTGCAGTGAAATGTTATTCTGTGATTCAAATGTGAATTAGTACAGCAGAATCAATGCATATCATCAGGCCATGGTGCTACAGACATCTCAGCTGTGCTCTCAGAGGGTTTTTTTTCTCTGTCAAACACTATTCATTATGCATGCTCAGTCAACAACCATGGCCATAGAGCATTTTCAAATGCTAATTGTTGCAGTTGGCTCTAGCGAATCTGTTTGGTGTGAAAGGAAGAGAGAGCTCCAACAAATAATTACCAATAACGATCCTTATTTTTGAATATGCATTTTTATTGGCTGCTATTTTGTGCTTAAAGGCAGCGTGAAGGGTGATTTCTGCTGCAAAACAAACTACAAACTAAAACTTCTGTTCATAAACTGAACCCAAAGCATATCTTTCTTAAAAAAACGCTTGTAATGAAGGATACCTTTCCTATTTCTTCGGTTCTTCTTTTTTAAAATTTAAACAAAACATTCATGCAGCACCTATGGTGAATTGCTAAACAGCATAACTAGTTGTTCACACACAATGTTGATTAGATCTTACTTTTGCTCAGAGAAAAGAGAGCAACGCTCAAGAGGATGCAGAGAGATCACTTGGATCATGTTGCTATGACGACGGGGGGAGTATCAGGTGTGAGAGTGATTAAGGAGATGTGCAGGGCTACATTTAGAGATGCTCGATGTACACGGGGAGATGTGGGGGAACCAAAACACAAATGTGACCAGGAATCTATTTATCTCACAATCTGACACATTTGCTATTAATTTCTGCTCTTTTTTCCATGTATCACACTGTAAATTGTCCGTTGCTGGATTGATTTATTAGGTTTATAGAACTGATTAGTGTTTTATTTATGGTTTTTGTGGGTTAAGGGGATCATTTTGCCACTTTTTATCAGCAAAACAGTCGAAAGGTGAAAGGAAACATGGATACAGAATACAAACAGGATACAAACACGAGACATCTGTATAAGTGCTATTAATAAGTGCTATGTAATGGTATCACAATATATTTGTACCATATTAGTCTTTGGTTAATATTAGTGATTTTTAAATGTATCTGTATCTTCAGCTTTGGATAGGTATTGGATAATTAATTGAGCATGTTCAAATATTTTTTTTTATTTTTAATTTAGATTACCTTTGCCGTTATCTGACACTCACTTCAAGTTAATATTTTAAAAAACAATAAGGTAACACTTTATTTTAATATGTCCTTGTTACATATTTTTCATGTATTTACTATAGCAATAACCGTAAATTATTTGTAATTCCAATAAGCTAAACTAGACACTAACCCTTAACCTATAATTATTCCATGTTCTTAATTATTATTAGTGACTACTTATTTGTGTGTGACCAAAAATAATTGTAATAACGCTCTTAAATGTGATATTAAACCAAAATTAATTTCCATTTTTCATACTGTACATTATAATATTGTGATGCCTAAATTCACCTGTAGCTTCTAAAAATGATTTATTTAGTTTTTAGTGTTCCCTTTCGGTCAGTCACGTTCGACGTTACGTCAGTCGTGACTGACGAATTGGGATCTCGCCCGAGAGCCCAATAACCTTCGAGCTTTCTCTTCTCTCTTTCTGTCTCTCCTCTTCTATCTTCTGTCGTTCTTCTTCTCTCTCTTTTTCAAATCTCTTTCTCATTTTCTCCAGTTCTTCTTGTTTTTCTCTCAGCTGTTCATCATGTTTCTCTTTTCTCTTTCTTTCCTCTTCCTCTCGTTCTCTTATCTGTCGTTTCTTTTCATCCTCCCATTCTCTCTGCTGTCGTTTAATTTCCTCTTGAGTCTCTTTTCTGTCAATTTCAGCCTCTTTTATTTTTCTCACCCATTCTTGTCTCTCTTTCTCTTCTTGTTCATTTCTTCTTTTCTCCTCCAAATCTCTTTTTTATTTCTTCTTCTTCTTTCATCTTTAACTGTGTCATAACACATTCTTGTTCATGTTTCATCTTTTCTCGATCTTGTTTGTATTTCTCTTCTCTCTTTCTATCTTGTTCTTCTCTTTCTTTCTGCTGTTTTTCATACTGCAATCTCTGATTTTCAATCTCTCTCTTCATTTCTTCTATTTTTCCATCATATTCAGCTCTTTGCTGTTTTTCCTCCTCTGATCGTTTCTGGTTTTCAATCTCTCTTTTATTCTGTTCTGTTTTGTGTTTTTCATCAAATTTTTTCATCATTTTTTCCTCTTTTTGTCTGAACTCATTCTCTCTTTGTTTTCTTTCCTCATCTGCTTTTATTTTCTTTTCTTCCAGTCTTTTCTTGAGCTCTTCCATTTCTGTCTCGTATTTGGCTCTCAGTTTCTCATTTTGAGCCTGTATTTCTTTTTCTCTCTGTTTCAGTATTTCCTCCATTCTCTTCTTAATGGACATCTCTGCCTCCTCAAACATGCTGTTAGTGAAGTATCGACCCTCATTACTGTTCTTCACCTCTTCTATCATCTTTAACAGTTGAATCACTTGAGTTCTGTCTTGTTTTTCTCTGTTACTGAAAGCCAGGAATCTGTTTCCACAATCTCTGATCAGTTTCTTCAGTTCAGCAGAATTACTTTGCCTCACATAATCCTCTATAGACTCTTCATCAAGATCGTCTCCTCTAGTGAACAGAACGATGCTGAACTGAGCAGCTTTTGGACCAAATATCTTCTTTATCAGATCCATAGTGTCTGTTTCTTCCTGTGTGAATCTTGCCACACTCAACACAATGACAAACACATGAGGTCCAGGTGACGAGAGTGAAACACATTTCATTATTTCTTCTGCTACGAGTTCATTTGACAGTGACGTGTCAAAGAGTCCTGGAGTATCAACAACAGTTCCCTTTCAGTCAGTCACGTTCTACGTTACGTCAGTCGTGACTGACGGATTGGGATCTCGCCCGAGAGCCCAATCACCTTCGAGTGTAAACTAAACAAGGCAATGACAGTTGGCGTGCGTGTTTCGCCACGCGCACCCCGCCCCGCAGCGCGGGTATAAAAGGAGAGCGCGTGCAAGCACACATCAGCTTTTCGCTTCGGAGCCGAGCCTTCTAGCAAGACTGAATCTCCATGAGTGTCTACGAGACAGCCTCTGGCGTTGGTGTTACGGCGCGTCAGCGGGGGTTGCCATCCAGTGCTGCTTCTCTTCGGCGTGCTGCAGCTTCCATTCTGCGGTCTCACCGCGACCTCCCCTGGGCGCTTCAACGCTCTCTCTAAAAGAGTTTCCAAACCTAAAAGAGCAAATATCTAAAAGAGCTCCACGAGCGACGGGCGTCTTTTTAAAAATGGCTTCCCGCTCGTGTGTTTGTACCACCGCTGTACGGCCGGGGTGCATAGTCTCGGCTCCTCAGCGAAAAACTGATGTGCGTTTGCACGCGCTCTCCTTTTATACCCGCGCTGCGGGGCGGGGTGCGTGTGGCGAAAAACGCACACCAACTGTCATTGGCTTATTTAGTTAGCACTCGAAGGTGATTGGGCTCTCGTGCGAGATCCCAATTCGTCAGTCACGACTGACGTAACGTCTCCGTTCCCTCCTTCAGGGAACGAGGGTTACAGAAGTAACCGAGACGTTTCATTTTAAATATATTATAGGAAATGGTATAGCATTTTAATATCGTCTATTTATCATTTAACAGTCATAAATGACAATGTCATTTATGTAAATCATTATAAGATAATAATCATTATAATAACACTGTTAAATGTGATATTTTTCAAATCTGAATAAATTTCCATTTTTCATACTGTAAATTATAATGTGTTTCAGTATGTAGTGCTTTATTTTAAATGTATTTAGAGAAAATATTATAGAATTTTGATATCTGCTATTTATCATTTAACAGACATAAAATGAAAAAATTATATTTATATGACTATAATATATAATTATTATAATCATAATAATTTAATATAAAAGGCATTTTAAAATGACTGATATTAATATTTGTTGTTTATTTTAAATGTATATTTAGAGAAAATAGTATAGAATTTTAACATCTGCCATAACATGAAAATAGTATCCCTTCGCAATGTGCAATGCCTGCCAGACCATGTCTATAACAATTTATGCATATTTATGGTTCAGTTTAACATGAGCATGCCAGGAGATGATAGATTTTATTGGTTGTTCATGTTCTTGCATAAATATCCATCCAGTGCTTCAAACAAAGGGTTGAAAAGGCATTTGAGTGCATTTGTCTTTATGAGGAAATGGAATAGACCAAACAGCAAACCATCTTACAAATGCAGCTTCAGAAGTCAATCGCTGTCTCTGAAGTGACAAAGAAGTTTTAATATGATCTCTCTGGACCTTAGCCACACAATTCTGCAGGCTCATCATATGAGCACAGGAAAGTACACCCACTCTACTACCACCCATACAGGAACCATCTGCTAGCGTGGAGAGGGATTGGACTAAATGTAACACGCACAGCCCAGGTAACAGTGCTTTTCTTGCAGAGATATGGAAACATCATGAACATGCCAAATCCTACTCTTATACCTATGATCGAATAACTCTTAATGCAGGTTTCAGACAGGAGAAAAATGACAATCTCTTCAGACGTGTCTGGGATTGGTTCAAGCTCCCCTGAAGCCATACTATTAGACCTTTGATAAAGTGGTTAGACAACTCACACTGAATTTGTGATTTACTCAATTTGGCTCAAGGACTCTGTTTTAACAGGAAGCTACAGGATAATGGAAATTGTGCTGATGGGAAATAGAAGAAAATTAAGCGCAGAAATTCAGAGGGGAGAAAAAAAAACACCAGTAGACTCAAAATTCAAGTCATTGCATTATGCTCATCAGTCCCTATTGTGACCTCCTTTGAAAGTCAGCGCGTTATGATGTCATGATTGTGGAGGCCCGGAGGACCCTCGCTAGTGATGCATTTAGCCCTGGCCGTGCAGGTGACAAGCATTATATTCACCGAGGTGCAGTCTCTCTACTTTATTCTGCTTTTGATGTAATGCAGCTGGCAGCTGGTTCTGGCTCAAGACTTGGCTGTATTCCATTATACATGAGCGGAACGCATTAACACTAGGAACAATGACAGCTCAATCCATAATAGAGTGTGTTGAACTAGAAATGTACATTAATGATCAGGCTTTGACTCAGAGCTTACCAGGCCTCGGAGAGCAAAGCAGAGCAGAGCTTAGCAGAAATTCTTGGTTGAAAACAGATGAATATAATGGAGACAGAAATAAAAATGAGAGATTTTTGAAGATGCTTCACTCTACATTGTCTTTCTGCTTTGGTTTTGACTGTAGAGAATGGTTAAATGGTCAATGGAGGAGAGGCTTTACTACGCTGAATAAACAGCTTTTGTGGGGAAGTAGCTTATCATTTAATGAATCAACAGCCTGTTCGATAATCTTCAACATGTTTTACACTAAACAATACTTTCGTTGGGAACTCTAAGTAGATTTTACCCTGATAAAAATGTTATTTTTAGAAAGAAGGCAGAGTAGGGAATGTAGCGACAGCTAGAACTAATTTACGGCATTACTAAACAAATGGGTCGCATTACTACTGAATAATAATAGATGTTGTGTAATACTGTGTATTGTCTAAAAATATCAATGTTTTCTTTCATTGGTTTTTAGGTTTTACCCGAAGACTTGAATTGTAATGACTGCATTGTGCCTTATGTTGATATAATGTATTTTAATGAATGAAGGACGTGAATAATTTAAAATATTGTATTATATTGTATGTACGTCAAAAGAGTATTTAAACATAATGATTTAAAATGTACTTTAAGGTAAAACATAATTTGGCGTTATTACAAAGTACATTTTTTAAAAGTGTACTTAAGTGTGTTAAGAAACATAGTCATGAAATTGTACTGTAAGGATACATTTACATGACAATTATGCATGCCAGACCAGTTGGCGATGTCACTTTATAAAGAAATACTATATGCACCTGTGCATATACTCACTCTTATAGACTGAACACATAATATGCATGTGCATGACATCACCGTTTTCATAAATTCGTGTTTTTGTAGTTTACACGGAGACAGTAATGGTATCTTTTTCAAAAACTTGCACTTTGAAACCCATTTTCAAATGTTTTCAGACCCACAAAACACCATTGTTGTGTAAATGAATGGGCAAACTGCATAAAAAGTTTTCTGTTTTTATTTGAAAATTATGTCATGTAAACATACTTAAGCGGCCTTTTAGGGCTGCACGATTAATCGAATGCGATTGTCATGCGCATTTTGTTAGTAAAGCCGGTTCTGTAATCAGCAGTAAATCATCATCACGTGCTTTCAGATGGAGCAGCATTTACTACACAGAGCCGTAGTTCACTGACAAGTTACGCAAAAAAATCGCTCTCGGTGAACTACGGCTCTGTGTAGTAAATGCTGCTCCATCTGAAAGCACGTGATGATGATTTACTGCTGATTACAGAACCGGCTTTACTAACAAAATGCGCATGACAATCGCATTCGATTATTGGGTTTCTTCTGCGAGGCGTATTTGGAGTTTTAGGGCGAGAGCGCCCTCTGGCCTTTGGATGGAGATTTACTGCTGATCACAGAACCGTGCTTCACTGAAAGGTACGCATGACAATCGCAGCTTCTGTCGAATCGCGATTTCGATTCCATTTCGATTTATCGTGCAGCCCTAATCTGCAAGCAGTTTTTTTTTTGTTTTTTTTGAAGTACACTACAAGTGCACATTCAGCACAGTTCAGTTTCTTAAGGATAATCTTGCTGTGTTATATGGACGTAAATATTTAAAAAGCTTTGCATCGAATCCATTATTTGTCTCAGTGGCTTTTCTCCCGTTATACTTTATGATATTCTGTTAATTATGTACTGAAAAATGGGAAAAGTAAGGTACTCTGAAAAAAGAAAAGGGGTTTCTTTCTCTTTTTGTGAGGAACTGACTTAGCATGAAAGCTCTGCCAATTATATACAAAGCTCTGGCTGTTTGACCCACACCACTCTGACACCCACCTTGGTCCAAACAAACTGTCTCAGGCTTTTTTACCGCTTTTAATGCTTTTACAGAGCAGCAAGAGAATTTAAGTATTCAGGAGAAATGGGAGTATTGAACTAGACTTGTTGTTTACACTTGACTTGTGAGAGGATTGTAAGTGAAAGCTTCTCATCCTTCATCCCTGCAATCTATTCACACAACACAATTCTGGTGTTCAGAACCTTCAAAACCTAGGATAATTGGGTGCGTCGCAAGCTACCCTGGACTATGTGCAATATAAAAATGATGTACTGTTCAAAACAATGCAATTTGCTGGTTATGTTACGGCTGATGTTTAATTTTGTATAGTTCTGTGCTCAGACAAAAAGAAACACAGGTTGCTCCTTTTGTTCCTTAAAATTCTTATTTCCTTCTTTTAAAGTGTTGATAGCTCCCAGGCTTTTAGTAAAAACACCACTGGGGCATGTCATACTCATGGAGTGTTTTATGATCAATCTTAACTACAACACAAAGTCTCTGCAGTCAAATCAAAGCTAAATGTAATTTTGTGAATGCAGCTTTGTTTATGCCTTAACTCCTCTTCGATCCATGTTTGAGTCCATAAAGGCTGACACAATATTGCTGGCTTCCTCTGTCTCCTTTTTATGTCTCTCAGCGTTTCTTCTTTAAACTCTTGTGAAATGATGGGGGGTCTGTGCTTGTGCTGGCTGGCTGCTGTGGTTAGCTTGTTTAACAGCTTCAAGGCATATGCGCTCCAGTGAGCTATTTCTTAGATGAACAACTGACAGGCTTGTTCACACCCTACAGTACTGTCAGTCTAGAACATAGCAGAGTCATTAACTGAGATTAAACACAATCTATCAACCGCCTGTGGAAAATGATAAAGTCTGAAGCAGACTTCACAGATGATTCAGTAGTCAGAGTTTAAACGTTAACTTTTTTGAATGTAACTTCCAAAAGTATTTGTACCTTTGATAATAAAGCTGCAGTTATTGTGGGTAAAATGTGTTAATCTAAAACGCGGTGGCAGATAATTTTATTTTGTGTAGAGCTTTTCAAAATGTAATTTTTATTTACGAAGCAACTATAGAGAAAATAATGACGTTTATAATATCTTGATATTTTCATGCTGTCACATTTAGCAGATCAGAGACTCATTCTAAATGTCTTTTTTTTTTGTACAATAACTTTTTATTGTTTTCACAAATAAAAAAACAACAACAGCAAATTAAATAAAAAAAATTATAATAAAAAATACAAAACGAAACACTCCCCACATCAACATACGAGAGACATATGCTTTACATACAATGTTAAATCAAATAAACATATACAGACTGTATCTTTAAACATTCAATGACAGCATGTTAGTATTTCCAATTTAAACATACTCGGCCTTCTTTACAAACTTGTGATATATTCTGAGGGAGACTACAAAAGAATGGGGACCATAAATGTTCAAATTCAGCCTCATTCCCATTGCTAAGGGCCCCAAGACACTCTAACGGAAGAATTCTGAAAGTCTTGTTGTAACCACTGTTGGGGGTTTATCTTTAATCCAGACAACGAGTATACATTTACGAGCCACAAATAATCATTTGCTTGCCAGCTTGATCTGAAGACGTGACAATCCACTGTCCTCTTTACTCATTCCCAAAATAAAAAACCAAGGGTCTTTCTCAATAATGCAATTCAATACACATTCAAGCTTTGCTTTAATCTTATCCAAAAAGTGGCTTATCAAAGGGCAAAACCAAAACATGTGAGAGTGTGTACCCAAAACAGATTTACATTTAGGGCAGACTGGTGAATGCTTCGGGTTAATCTTAGAAAGTACATAAGGAGTACAATGTATACGGTGCAGTATTTTAAACTGTGTTTCTTGTGTAAACTATGTTTCATTCTAAATGTCTAAATGTGGTCAGTTCAGTCAGGTCACACCTTCTGCAGATCATGCATTTTACCCTATAAAGTCTATACTGTATCATATTTGATAGGCAAATTAAATTATCAACATGATCAAAACGTTGCTGAATACACTACATGCCTTCTTCCTTCTGATTGATAGTTTATACTTTTTTTAGCAAGAAAACGACCTTTCAGTATAATTGTGAAAATGTCCCCCTTCCCCCAGTTAAAATTTGAGTACCAAATATGATACAACAAGCTTTTGAAGAATTTTTATTCGTACATCTCTCAATCATCATTTTATTGCATTGCATTATATGTTTGCCCCACACAATCAAAAAATAAAAAATAAAAATCTTGCAAAGACATTATTGTGAGATAAAGGCCCGGTTTCACAGACGGGGCTTAGAGTAAACCAGGATTAGATCACAGTTCAATTAGGACATTTAAGCAATTTTTATGAACGTGCTTAGAAAAATAAAACATTACTGGTGTGCATCTTGAGACAAAACAAAGGCACTGATATATTTTAAGATCAGTCAGTGCAAGTTTCCTTCAGTTGAAAGAGCTCTCAGACTTACATTTTAGTCTAGGACTAGACTTAAGCCTTGTCTGTGAAACCGGGGGATAGAGAGACAATTTATATGTATATGCATTTAATGTAAGTAGTCTGCTATATTGTTTTAAAGATCTCATTGATTTACAATACTAGCTTTCAGTATTTTACTTTTTGGCCATATAAATATCAGCAACAGCACCAAACTGAATATTTTTGCTTAGTTTGGGCCAATTAATAAAACTGAGGGTTTTCTTGCTCCTCAAGTATGAGCTCCATATTGTCCTATATCATACTATGCGAGCCATAAAAGCCTGGTGTATCAAATATGGCACACACACAAAAAAAATGCTATTTAGATTGTTCAGATTTAGACATATTTAGATGTTTTGTTGATTTTTGTCTTAAGTTTCGAAAAACAGTTCCACTTAAAAAAAAATAGCATTAAACTGAAAATGCTGTACCCACCCTTATGTTGCTCAAATCCCAAGTGATGTGTTTCCTGGGGAAATTAAAAATCAAAGCTCCCATTTCCAGGCAATAAAAAGTGAATTATGATCACTGGCTGTCAAGTTCATCTGCAATTATGTTTGGTTTACTAAAGATTTGAAAATGGGTCCAATGGATTTAAAACAAAATCTGTGCCTCTCACATCTTTATGGAAGACAGTTTCTGCCTCGGAGTAAAAAAGGTGACTTTATATCTCCCAAATGTGAATTTATACCTCACAGTGTGACTTTATATCTCACATTTGTGACTTTGTTTCTCATAAATGCAACTTTACATCTCCCAATGTGACTTTATAGCTCACAACAATTGTGATTCCTCTTCAGGAACTCGAGCTGCGTCGGAAAAATGCTAGGGGAACGCCTTCTGTGACCACGCTCTGAATAACATGTGAAATCAGTCCAATAGCTGAGCGGGACATCACGGGCGGGTGACGTCATGACCAGGAAGCTATAAAAGCACGTGCGGCGGAGCCAGCGTCAGCATTCTGTCATTCAGCGAAGCGCTCTGTGTGTGTGTCAGTCATATTTATTGTTGTCTGTCTATTGTGAAAGTCTATAAGCTCCAGCTATGTCTAAGCTCATGCAAAGACAAAGCATTTCAAGGGCGAGAGCAAGCCACGTTGTAGGTTATGTGTTCCTCCCTGCAAAAAGCCACGTTTTGGGGGCAAAAGCCTACCTATACTGGTTCTTCCTTAGGCCTTGCACTCTCACCCCACACTTTCACGACTCAACCACATCGACGATTGGTTGATATTAGCTCAGTCTGAGCGGATGGCGGTTCAACATCGAGATGTCGTTCACGCTCACATGAAAGAGCTGGGGTTAAGACTTACCGCCAAGAAAAGTGTGCTTTCTCCAGTACAGAGAACCACTTATCTGGGCATGGTGTTGGATTTGAACACGATGCAGGCACGTATATCTCCTGCTCGGATCGAGTCGATCCTCACCACAGTCGCGAGAGTAAGAGAAGGCCGGTCACCCAGTGTCAAGCAGTTCCAGACTGCTGGGTCTGATGGCAGCTGTGTCCAACGTGATAACTCTTGGTCTGCTGTACATGAGACCCCTACAGTGGTGGCTCAAGACCAAGGGGTTCTCCCCGAGGGGAAACCCGCTTCGCATGCTCAAGGTCACGCGGAGGTGCCTACGTGCCTTAGACATGTGGAGGAAACCTTGGTTCTCGTCTCAGGGCCCGGTGCTGGGAGCTCCTTGTCGCCGCGTATGCTAGCGACGGATGCATCCCTCACCAGTTGGGGTGCGGTCATGAGTGGCCACCCTGCCCGCGATCTGTGGAGTGGTCGCCATCTGACGTGGCATATCAATTGTCTGGAGATGCTGGCCATGTTTCGAGGTCACCATGTGTTGGTGCGCACCGACAACACAGCGGTGGTCT
>NW_015555723.1:290968-291265 GCF_001515605.1 Sinocyclocheilus anshuiensis
GCAAGGGCTAGAGCAAGCCACGTTGTAGGTTATGTGTTCCTCCCTGCAAAAAGCCACGTTTTGGGGGCAAAAGCCTACCTATACTGGTTCTTCCTTAGGCCTTGCACTCTCACCCCACACTTTCACGACTCAACCACATCGACGATTGGTTGATATTAGCTCAGTCTGAGCGGATGGCGGTTCAACATCGAGATGTCGTTCACGCTCACATGAAAGAGCTGGGGTTAAGACTTACCGCCAAGAAAAGTGTGCTTTCTCCAGTACAGAGAACCACTTATCTGGGCATGGTGTGGGATT
>NW_015555723.1:291463-299377 GCF_001515605.1 Sinocyclocheilus anshuiensis
AACCAGGGTTACATACGTACCCCGAGACGTTTTCTTGCTTGCAAAGGCTTTTTTTTTTTTGGCTTGTTTGTTTTGCTGTGAGTGAAAACAAGCTTTTATACATCCTACACTTAATTGAGGGGTTGTATTAATTAATTTAGTTAGTTAATGTTTTATCTCATTTAAGGTACCAATTTAGCCAGGGCCGGCACTAGTTCCCCCTCAAAATACTATATACACATAAAAATGCCTGTCTGAATGTCTTCGATGTGCTCCTAAAACTTGCTATTCTGCTTCTTTACATTTAGCAATTTCAGGGTGTCCGCGGGGTCTTAAAATGTATTAAAAGTTGATAAATCAATTCAGAGAAAATTAAGGCCCTTAAAAAGTATTAAAAAGGCTTAAATGCCATTTTCCAAGGTATTACATTTTGTATCATCTTTTCATTATGTATATTTGTCGAATAGTGGTAAGTATTTAAAAATCTTAAATGCCATTTTCCAAGGTATTACATTTTGTATCATCTTTTCATTATGTATATTTGTCCGAATAGTGGGGTTCTGTGTAGTTTATTTATGGAATCCCGCAAGATTTGACTTAATCTGTTACGGCTCTCACTGATTGACTGCGCTGCTGCGTGATAGCGCGGGGCTTGTTGATCCTGCTCTCGCTGAACTTCTTACCATTACCGCATGCTCCCATCCGCTCCCGCGATTTTTGTGTCCGCTCCCGCAAACATTCTAATATTGTATATTATTTTCGCGCATCAGGGCGCCACTATCAATTTGTGGGGCTCACAGTCTCAGTTTACTTTCACTTTCGATTTCGCGATCGCGCGCGCATTGTGTAAAGGGAGCACATCTTACAATAAAATATATTTGTCAATTAGCTCGGGATCTGTTGAGGAGCAAATCCTCCAACATCTTGTCAGTTATCTCTCCTTACTTTTGACAAAGTGATCAGTCAAATCTCATTTCTGCAGCTGGTGTTGGATGCAGGGTTGTTGTTGTCTTCCACGAAATTGGGCTGCTTTTAAACTGTAGCCATGGGTTGATTTTCCCCAGTAGGTTAAAGGTTTGAAATATTGCATAAATTACATTTGGTTGTTGCATAAATTATATTTGGTTGAAATGCTTGTACTGAAACATGTTGCATTTTATCTGTAATAAAACTGTGCTAAATGTTTTGTGCCACACTAGTAGGAAGCATTTGAGCTGTGTTTATGATAAATGTGCATAACACATTTAACTCCATGATTCCTGTATATACCCTGAATGTCAAACTCATTCATTTACACCTTAACACAATAGTACAATGTTAAAAAGCCAACCAATGCCATGAGGCTAATTCAAAAAGTCAAGCTCTCAACCTAACCAGCACCTCATCCTCTGGGAGAAGTTGCATTAATCTGCTCTTTAGTAAATTGCCAGTGCCTTCATGTTCTCAGCAGCAGTGCACTGTGGGTAAGGAAAGGAACCAGAGTGAGGTTCTTGTTTGGTTACTGGATTAGAGTGAGGCAGATGGACCCCACAGTCAGATCTGGACCGCCATCCTCCTCGTCTTGGCAGCAAACATGACAGCCTATGACTCAAGTCACGGCGCATTTGGAACCGCGTGTACGTGTTGAGTTAATGGAAAGGTTTCGATGACTAATTTAGATTTGCAATTAAAATTTGAGATACTGTGAATGAGCAGTCAGTGTGGAAAGACCTTACAAATATTAAAGAGGCCAGTTAGTCATTCTTAAATATAACAAGTTCACTTCTTGTTATTTCCAGCAAGCAAAAGTCTGAACATATGGAGGTGCTATCTGTTTCCCTGAAGAACAGCGTAATGGAGGCAAAGTTCTTTTTAAAATATTGCTATAGTATTATTATGGAGCCTATTTACTACAGGAACAGGAAATAAGCTCAATAAGAACTTATAAGAGGGATCAAAAGTAGCAGTCTCTGATTTTGATTAAAGGGATAGTTCACACCAAAATGAAAATTCTGTCATCCTTCACTCACCCTCATGTCGTTCCTGTCAGAGTTCTGTCACTTCAGTCTAGTTTATTCATGGTTTTGTGACAGAGCCCTGACGCTCCCATCTTGTCGTGTTTTTATGTGAGCGTGCGGCTTCGAGTGTGCTTCGAATGTGAAGTGCAAGTTCGCTCGGGCCGTGTGCTCTTCTGTCTGCGTGTGTTGTGTCTTGTGTAGCATGCGGTTCGTGTTTGGCCGCGTGCTCCCGTTGTCTTGTTTCATGTTATGTCTTGTGCTGTGTAGCACGCAGCTTGTGTTTTTCATTGGCTGCGTGCTTTCATGTTGTCATGTCTTGTGTGAACACGCGGCTTATGAGTATTCTCATTAGCTGCGTGTTCGTGTCTTGTTTTGTTCAAGCACATGGCTTGTGATTGTTTTGCTGGCCATGTGCTTGTGTTTGTTTTGTGTGAGCACATGGCTTTTGTCTTTGTTTCCTGTGTGCCATGTGCTCTCATGCCAATTGTCTTGACCCCACCCATCCTGTTACCTGATTATTGGTTTATTTGCCCCACCTGAGCTCCTCATTTGCTCCCTATTTATTCCCCTTGTGTTTGCAGTTCTGTGCGAGTTTGTTGTTGTATCAACCCTGGTTGTATGGCGTTATTTTAATGACAAATGTCGAGAGCACATTATTGTAGCGCGAAAGCACATTAATATGATGCGCGAGCGTGCATCTCTCCGCTCGCGCGTGGGTTTTTTTTTGCTCTCGCACAAAACCGGACGCGCGCACTCAGATACACGCTGCTCTCGCCCAGAGAGAGTGCGCGCACTTAAAACGTGTCTCTCCTCTCACTCAAACTGTGTCCTGTGCACTCTCAAATCTCTGTACTCATGCACTATAGATATTAATTATTTTCGCACCTGAATAAAACATTGTCAAAAGTTATCATTATGCACTTTTAAAAAGTAGTCTCAAAACAGATTTGTGCAGGGCCTTTCCTTGATTTTTTATTGTTGTATTTTTGTTTTAACATAAACTGGTTATTGTAGCTACTTTGTTTTACTATATCTCTTTTATGTTTGTATTTTGATCTTTTCTGCAAATGTACATATGCATCTCTCTGTAAAATAGGCTACTTTGTAAAAACTGTTTTAAAAGGTACTATATAAATTAAGCTTTAACCAATCAGACCTCCACAACTGACCGATGAAAATACCACGTGAAATCTAATTGGCTGAGTGAACTGAACCTGGAATTCTTTTGACAATCAAAGTTGGATCTTTAATTTCTTTCCATTTTATTAATATTTAGCAATGTTAATGAAATGTAGCCTATAGAAATGGCTAGGAATTGGGTGCTTGGATGATTTGTACATAACCTCTGTCCGACTGGTTGGTCTCTGAGCAATTTATCTAAAAACAACATATTATAGCCTATGGCCCTAAAGACTTTATATAAAACATCAATGTTATGTCATATGTCAGATACCTCAACTGAATTTAAAATCATTGCAATAAATTCTCAGTTGGTATGATGACAATAATAAGTAACAACTCCTCAAATTAACATCAAATGCAAAAATAGATGTAAATGATTCAAGATATAATACAATAAATACTCTAATAGCATCACTGTTTGGACATTTATTGGGAGGGTTTTTTTCAGTTCTGATTTTTTTTTTCATGAAAATCCACTTAATATTAGCTACACATTCAATGGCACTCTCCTCTAAAACAGTGAATATACAGTTATATGACAGTTACATGTAATTACATTGTCTGCAAATGCATTAAACCCATAGAATAGAATGTAGTAATGTTATGGCAAATATGAAAAA
Organism: Sinocyclocheilus anshuiensis; assembly: GCF_001515605.1. Lineage (NCBI taxonomy): Eukaryota > Metazoa > Chordata > Actinopteri > Cypriniformes > Cyprinidae > Sinocyclocheilus > Sinocyclocheilus anshuiensis. The sequence continues at coordinate 295,242 of NW_015555723.1, forward strand.
TTAATTACAGTGTTATATTTGGTCTCCAAATCGTAAGTATGGGTTTAGGGAATAGTGCATCTGACCCATATCTAAATAGTTCTGTCTTAAATCAGAAGATTTAAGATTAAAGATTCAGGTGTCCTGTGCACTCTCAAATATCTGTGCTCATGCACTATAGATATTAATCCGGTTTTGTGCAAGAGTAAAAGAAATCCGCGCGCGAGCGGAGAGATTCACGCTCGCGCATTATATTAATGTGCTTTCGCGCTACAATAATGCGCTCTCGACATTTGTCATTAAAATAACGCCATATGGTTGTGTCTGGTCCTGCCTTGTCGCCTACCTGGTTTCCCCTACGGGGTAGTTTTTGTTTGTTTTGTTTATATTTATTATTAATAAAAAGCCCTCTTTCCTGCAATTGAGTCCTTGCTCTCCATCCCCTCACCCGCACCTCTGACAGTTCCAAGACTGTTGTTCTTCAGCGGAACACAAAAGAGAATATTTTTTTAAAAGTTTGTTGTCCATACAATAAAAGTCAGTTGGGCCAAGTGTTGTTTTGGACGCCATTCATTGAAAAAAAAAAAAAACATGATATTTTGTGTTCCACAGAAACAAGAAAGCCTTGAATGACATTATGAGGGTGTCAACAACACTGGGCCCAACTGACATTTAATATATGGACGAAAAACAGATATTTTTCAAAATGTCTTAATTTGTGTTCCACCAAAGAAAAGAAAAGTCTTAAAATGACATAAAGGTTACTCAGTAATGACAGAATTATCCTTTTGGGTTGAACTATAAGAAGATCCAATTATGTAGAAAGGAGATTATAATTAAAACTGAGCATTTAAAAACTCTGTACCTACTTTTATGTTTGTATGGTAATGTTACAAACAAAGTGTCATGAAAATGCATTTATACTGTATCACAAAGATTGAAAAACAATGCAGGATTCTTCAGGATTCTCCCCTGCCCCTCTGGAGCTCTGTGCATTCCACTGACTCCGAAGACATCACACTGTCATAGTATCTGTTCCAAGTAGCATAACGCAGATAATAAACAGAGTTTTAACCCTCTTGGATGATTCCTTAGAAACTTAAAACTTAATGCATAACCAAGCTATCACAACCACTTCTGCCTTTATACAATCATTTGTAAGAATGAAAAATGTGCAAATCTGTATCAAAAATTGCCACCACAAAAAAAATAAAAAAATAAAAATAAAATAATGAGGCACATGCTCCTATCCTTTGTGTTTTAGATCCTAAATCAAAGGCTTGGTTAGTCCTTAGCATCCTTTTGAAATTGTTTCAGAGATGGTTTGTCCTCTAATGAGACTTTAAAAGAGTTTTAATCTTGCTCTATATGGTGCCTCTGAATACTTGTAAAGCTGAAGACTGAATGCTGTTGATTAGAATAAGCGAGATAATAAGATCTTTTGATGCATGTCACAGCTTGATTTTAATTCACACTTCTATTTTTGAACAATCTCCTCAGATACCAGCCATTTGGCTATTGATATGGAAAAATAACTTCTATTTTATGCCATTATTTGAAGACTTACTACAATCCTCCTCCGGTACCATATCATCAGCGAGACACTTGACCACAGGTTGTTCAGTCAGGCCGTCTTTGACGTGTTAATGTATAAAGCATCTGCAAAAATGACAAGTAACCAGGCAACCAAGAAAAAAAAAATCTTCAATTATGGAACATGGCACTTGTGCAAACTGAGATCTCTTCATCGAGATGTTAAATGATGAGCATGGCAGGGTTAAAAACATGCAGGAAATTGATGTGCACAAAAGCAGCACGACCTGAAATTCTGTAAATGAAAGAGGCTGATGTTGAATCTCACTCATCTGAAAGGCATCAATCAATGTCCAATCTGAAAAATAATGAATGTTCCTCTGTGTTCCACTGAGCTATGATTAATCTACAAGTCCAACATTATATAACTCCAAACATTCATTTGCCCCCTAATTCTACGTTCCCTTTCACACAAACACGTTTGAAGACTTTTGTGTGTTAACATATGATTTTATAAAAATCTCTTTGAAAAGAAAAGACAGATTATGGCAGCAGATGCAAAGGTATTGAAAAGAAACAAAAGCACTTTGTTTATTTTCACTGATCTCAAAATCAAAAAGAGAAAGAGAGTGAAAAGTGGGACATCTCCCCAAGTTTGTCTCAAAACCTCTCAAGGGCTTCGTTTTGCCTAAGCAGGAAGTCTATTTATGCATTCATTTATAAGTCTGCTTCAAGAATTTGCAGTGGAAAACAAACTGTTTGCTAGAGACACTGATATAAGTCCCTGTTGCGAAAGCACATTTATCTTATAGGATAAATTTGGTATCTACTATAATATTGGATAAAAAACAATATATATATATATATATATATATATATACACAAATAGAGTTGTGTTCTTATCCCTATGCTAACAAGCACAATTTGATGCAGGTGGGCTCCCCTAGGGTCTCCTGCATCATGGACTGTCTTACACTGACAGGCAATGGTTTGTGAAGCTGCATGTCAGAGTTTGTGTCAGAAATGGTAGTGAGCAGCCTTGGAGCACCTCAGGCTAACCCTTCACACAACACATGTCCTATATATCACTAGTTCACACTACCTGCTGAAGTTTTGCAACAATCCATCCACTGCCGACTGCATCACAAATGGAGACAAACTATGGATTCATGGACCCGAGAGTCCACACAGACGAAACAGCAACAATGTTCAAGTCAAGCTATGCAGTATTTTCTGAAGCTGTTTAGGTCTTTCAACATGTGTAGCATGATAAAAGAAATCTCCAGGCTGGAGTGTTTATTTCTGCACTGTGGTACACTAGAAGGCTAACATCAATACTATATAACCCTGGATTCACACATCTATCCATCTGTCTAGTCCAGTGGTTCTCAATCTTTTTGACTCCAAGGCCACAACAATATTCAATTGCCCAGTGATTAAAGACATAATTTTAAAAATATATATTCATAAAATATATATAAAAATGCCTAATGAACTGTATTTTTTAAAATTAGGTTGGTGGGAACCATGGTTCTTCAAAGGGGAAAAAAAAACTTTGTTTTGAGGGTAAGATGGTGAATTAAAATAAGAAATATTTTGTTAGTAATGTTATTTTAATTCTTGTCTTATTTTAAATCATTTTAAGTCATCTTAAAATAATTAAAAATAAAATCATTTAGTGGGCCCTAGCCCCTGGTTGAGAACCACTGGTCTTTGTGGTAGTCTTGTCTGTTTGCTTGTTTGTTTGTTTGTTTTTGCATCTTTTAGTCAAAATATAATATTCAAAAATGAGTCTGTGATCCCTAAGGAGTTTAATGCAGTACTACAGGGGTTCTGCTAATTATTGTTTGATCACAAATTAATTTGTGATTAAAAAAAAAGTTCAACAAAAATACAATATTAAGTTAACTTTAGATTTAGTTGAAGTTAAAAGTTAAAGTTTATATGATATTACTATATGCATTATAGGCCAGGCTTAAAATGCAGCAGTTTTATATAATATCTAACTGGATGTCTCTGCTCTCACTCATCTTCATATGCACTACAGGGACCAGTGGCATGAAAAAAGACCCCTAAATTATCCTGTTAATTTATTTACTTATTATTTAGATATGTAAATGTAAAAAGTCGTCTTCAAACAATGACTGTTTGCACATTCTGTTTGTTGTATACTGCAACACCAGGTGTTAATTCGACCTTTAATACAAGGAGTTTACTCTAGACTGTTGTGCTTCTTAAGGCCACCGTGGTGCTGACATTTAGCCTATCGCTCTTTTGGGTGAGTCAATTACTGTCAGTAAATGGGGAAACCTTAACGATGGCATTTAAGGTTGTTTGTATTGATTAAATGATGATGGCGAAACTTTAATATCCTGAATTTGCTTGGTACAGGTTGGTTTAGGCTAAGAATAGCATTTCTATATTTATTGTGTTCATATTATAAATGTATGTAGAAATGTAATTTTGTGTGTGTGTGTGTGTGTGTGTGGGGGGGGGTGAATTATGTTATAGATATATTATCATTATTATATAATGAACTTTATATAATGAATATAATGAACACTAAGTTCTGATGGTTCTAAAAGCCGTATTTATTTAAAATAGTAATATTTTGTAATATTATG
>NW_015555723.1:299573-299888 GCF_001515605.1 Sinocyclocheilus anshuiensis
TGTTATAGATATTATTATTATTATATAATTAACTAAATTACTTAAGTTCTAATAATTCTAAATGACAATTTTTTATTTATTTAATTAATTAATTTATATTATTATTAGTGGTGGTACCCAAGGAGGACGCGGTCTCCATGGCAACCTCGCCACTCCTTTTATTATCCTTATAGTTAAAAGTCCTGGCACTTGTGCTGTGAACTGTGCTGTTTCACGCGCGCGCTGAGAGCTCGTGCAGTGATCGCAGATTATGATCGCGCCGCTCAGGTGCCTCTGGTTTTTGAATTTCCCACGCCAGTTCGTGTCACATCCGGT
>NW_015555723.1:300380-301981 GCF_001515605.1 Sinocyclocheilus anshuiensis
CCGCTTCTCAAATTTTATGCCCACACCTACTCTCTCGTATTAACCAGCCAAGTTTGTCTAGTGATGAAGTAATATTTTCGCCGCTTTCGTGCTCATCCCTACATTCGCGATCGGATCGCCGGTCCAGCAAGAAAGAGAACGAAGAGGCGTCGAGAAACTGAGATTAGATAAATATGCAAAGAGACGGCTCTGCAAACCATTCCAATCTCATTTTTCCATTATCTTGGCGCTGAATTAAAACATATACGTACGTTCAAGAGGAGCATCTACTAGAGAGCCGGATAGCTGCACAGAAAACAGCTCTGCATGTGATATCTTCGGATCAGGTGGCATCGGCGGCAGAAGATGCAGCCTGCAAGCAAGCTCCTGAGTCTCACCCTCCTTGTACTGATGGGCACTGAACTCACCCAAGTAGGTTTATAAACGCCATTTTCAGCGTTCAGCGCGCAATAATTAGGCAGATATGCTCAGAATAAGCCGTTTTGTGTATTATAATAAGGGCCGATTACCGATTAAGGCAGCAGAGATCGGGATAGACTAATATGATTAAACCTCATTTAGAAGAAAATCACAGCGGGGATTCTCTTTTCTAGAGCTTTCATGCCACATGGCTAGAGGTTTTTTTTAATAATAACTTTTATGTAGGTTTATAGGCTTTATTGTAGGTGATTATGAATGTGTTCACAGAGTAGCTAATAGTTGAAGATAAATGCATCTTGGTACCAGTGAAGTCTCTGTTATTGCGTGTGTGAGAGTGATCATCAATATAATTTTATCATTTATATGATTATCCCTATTCAAGTTAAAACACTCCAGGGCTTGTGCAGTGTATTCTCATTATCCACACTCTGTGATTGTCTCTGACACTACAATCTCACTTTGAAGACAAAAATAGCAAGTAAATTGCTTTCTCCACACTCCACACTGATGCTTACTCTTCAGTAACTAGTTTTTCTGTACGCCTTGACATTAAATCTCTGTTGGTGAGTTAACCAAATGGTAACATTTCAGCTTTACTGAAGGGACAAGGTCATTAGTCTTAATGTACAGAAAAATTAATATTGCAAATTTAATTAATTTCATCTCTTTAATGTATTTTCCATGGATTGTTTTGTGCAAGAAACAAGGCTTGATTAAATGTATTAGTTTTTGTCTTTCATGGTGCATTTTATTTGACCTTAATACTACAAGTAGCTAATAAAACAAGTTAAAAGGTTCTAGTTCACTATAGAACTGTGAGTTATTGGATAATTCATTTAACTATATCGGTCATCTTAAATTACAAATCCCAAATTATGAATCACTGAAAAAAAATATGATCCAGTCTAATTTAATAAAAATCCAGGTTGAAACAAAATTGATATTGCATCCTTCCTATTAAGTTAACTATGGCATTAGATGCACTTCATATTATAGCATGCTAATAATTTCATAAGTAAAACAATATTAAGTAGTTTCACATTCAATTTTATAAAATTGCGCAAACTTTTCATAAATATGCTTGGCCTGCACTGGAAGAAAACTTTTCATGTACAAATCAGTGATCGATTAGATATTTCCAAGATATTTATGTGTTAGTGCAGGTGAAAACAAGTGTTGCT
>NW_015555723.1:303580-305175 GCF_001515605.1 Sinocyclocheilus anshuiensis
CCGCTTCTCAAATTTTATGCCCACACCTACTCTCTCGTATTAACCAGCCAAGTTTGTCTAGTGATGAAGTAATATTTTCGCCGCTTTCGTGCTCATCCCTACATTCGCGATCGGATCGCCGGTCCAGCAAGAAAGAGAACGAAGAGGCGTCGAGAAACTGAGATTAGATAAATATGCAAAGAGACGGCTCTGCAAACCATTCCAATCTCATTTTTCCATTATCTTGGCGCTGAATTAAAACATATACGTACGTTCAAGAGGAGCATCTACTAGAGAGCCGGATAGCTGCACAGAAAACAGCTCTGCATGTGATATCCTCGGATCAGGTGGCATCGGCGGCAGAAGATGCAGCCTGCAAGCAAGCTCCTGAGTCTCACCCTCCTTGTACTGATGGGCACTGAACTCACCCAAGTAGGTTTATAAACGCCATTTTCAGCGCGCATCTCGGAATAATTAGGCAGATATGCTCAGAATAAGCCGTTTTGTGTATTATAATAAGGGCCGATTAATCTATTGGGCAGCAGAGATCGGGATAGACTAATATGATTAAACCTCATTTAGAAGAAAATCACAGCGGGGATTCTCTTTTCTAGAGCTTTCATGCCACATGGCTAGAGGTTTTTTTTAATAATAACTTTTATGTAGGTTTATAGGCTTTATTGTAGGTGATTATGAATGTGTTCACAGAGTAGCTAATAGTTGAAGATAAATGCATCTTGGTACCAGTGAAGTCTCTGTTATTGCGTGTGTGAGAGTGATCATCAATATAATTTTATCATTTATATGATTATCCCTATTCAAGTTAAAACACTCCAGGGCTTGTGCAGTGTATTCTCATTATCCACACTCTGTGATTGTCTCTGACACTACAATCTCACTTTGAAGACAAAAATAGCAAGTAAATTGCTTTCTCCACACTCCACACTGATGCTTACTCTTCAGTAACTAGTTTTTCTGTACGCCTTGACATTAAATCTCTGTTGGTGAGTTAACCAAATGGTAACATTTCAGCTTTACTGAAGGGACAAGGTCATTAGTCTTAATGTACAGAAAAATTAATATTGCAAATTTAATTAATTTCATCTCTTTAATGTATTTTCCATGGATTGTTTTGTGCAAGAAACAAGGCTTGATTAAATGTATTAGTTTTTGTCTTTCATGGTGCATTTTATTTGACCTTAATACTACAAGTAGCTAATAAAACAAGTTAAAAGGTTCTAGTTCACTATAGAACTGTGAGTTATTGGATAATTCATTTAACTATATCGGTCATCTTAAATTACAAATCCCAAATTATGAATCACTGAAAAAAAATATGATCCAGTCTAATTTAATAAAAATCCAGGTTGAAACAAAATTGATATTGCATCCTTCCTATTAAGTTAACTATGGCATTAGATGCACTTCATATTATAGCATGCTAATAATTTCATAAGTAAAACAATATTAAGTAGTTTCACATTCAATTTTATAAAATTGCGCAAACTTTTCATAAATATGCTTGGCCTGCACTGGAAGAAAACTTTTCATGTACAAATCAGTGATCGATTAGATATTTCCAAGATATTTATGTGTTAGTGCAGGTGAAAACAAGT
>NW_015555723.1:305446-323798 GCF_001515605.1 Sinocyclocheilus anshuiensis
AAACAAGGTTTTCTAGTCAAAAAAAAAAAAAAAAGAGGAGAACAAGGATGTTGATTAAATCTTGAGTCTGTCTGTGAGTGCTAATATGTCAGTAGTTCATTAAGAACGTGTCTATGGTGTACGTGTGTATAAAACAAAGATATTTGATTTATATATATATATATATATATATATATATATATATAAAATATAATGCATGGTTGGGAAGGGGGTGTTGGAGGTTTGATTGGAACTTTTGTCCAAAAAAACTGAGAAGGTAACCTGTACTGCCCTCTGTTGGCTAAATAATACCATGGCATGCTGCTGAGAGATAACTGTTAATGGTCTATCCTATCAAAACTCTCCTGTTCAGAAGTGACTCATAAATAGCACTCATAAAGCACTCTGTTTTAGACTGTGCATAACTGAGTTATCTTTTTAATCTAACATATGTTGATATTTTAGAGTTTAATGAAATGCTCAGAGAGCATTAACAATCATAGTTACTTTATAGAACATAAATAATATGGTTACTGTGTACTGCATGCGGAGGAGAGAGCCTGTAGATGGCTGCAATATACACCGATGAGCCAAAATATTACACAGCGCCCGAATTATTCAAGGGGGTCCACTTTACCATAACCAGTAAATAATTTTCGTCTCGCGTAACCCAATGTAGCCTCCAGCTTTTGTACATACTGTCACGTTGTTTGGATTATTATTTTTTTTTTTTTCAAGGGTATGACTTAAAAACATCGCTTACTGTTTTGAAGACACTTCTACATTTACAGTTATTGAGAGCAGAGCCTAGGCTACACTGTTTTGTCTCTTAATACCCGTTTTAACTATTGCTGTCAGTGTAGGTATTGTGAGAGCACGGAAAAAACTTTGTATGTGTTCAGTGATTTAGTATATTCGTGCGTCAAGCGCCGCGAGATTTGTGATATTTATGAATATTTCACCAGTATAGCGGGTGGGCGGAGGCGGAACCAATGAGATGAGATGCTCTGCTGAGCTGCCGTCATTATTCGCGTGAAGAGAGTAGACAGAACAGCACTCTTATCATAAACCGAGAGAGCTTATAAAGCTTATACAATTATAAAGTTCAGTATAGGATAGTGCGAGTAGAAATGCCCGAGATGAATTCATTTACACTGGGTGCTTTACAGAAGCACCTCACCTCTGTCAGCAGCGCAGGTTACCAGCACAGTTCTCCACTGGAATCTGTATAATGAAGGTTACTGGGAAAGAGAAGAGCAGAGATGTCGGTGCCTTTGCTGAAAATTGGAGTAGTGCTCAGCACGATGGCGATAATCACCAACTGGATGTCGCAAACGTTGCCCTCACTAGTAGGGTTGAATAGCACCAAATTAAGCGTGGCACCTCCGGGTGTGCCGGACCGGAGCACGGGCGTGAGTTTCCTTCTTTTTGTTCATGAGCTGCGAAAAACATTTATATTATTTATACGTTATAATTTTAAATACTATTTAAATAATGTAAATTAGAAAATGAAAAAAATATGTTGTTCATACAGTACTCTAAAAACATCCATTCCGACTGCGAAATATATCACCTGTGTGTTTTTACATTGTACCATGTCAATATCATGGTTTTTGGACATGTGCTGTACCATGGTGGTCCAATAGTATTCTCTGAATTGCCTTGGAGTGCCAAGTAAATATTATAGTATATAAATATTATTATATAATTATTCAGTCCTATAGATTGAAGTAGCATATATCCTGTGATATTACAGTAGTATCTGATGCAGTCAAAATATTTATAATCTTTTTCCTGTCTTTGATGTTAATTTAGATTTTGGTATTGTGTAATGATGGAACTGTTGCTGTGCTGCAGTCAAAAAAAAAAAGTAAGATCTCAAATAAGTGGACCTATTCCTGTTTTATGTCACTGCATGATTCATGTAGTGTAGCAACACAAAAGGTGGCAAATAATGACAAAAAAAGTTATAAACGAAATAACTTTTTGGCAACTTTTGCACAAGAAAGCCAAAATGCATTATCATTAGTTCAGTGTTTCTTGTATTTATCAGAAGGTATTTGTTGTAGAACGAGGTAGTAGGAACCAGCTGGTTGGAGTTGACCTAACAGTGACAGCGTGTGATTAATTTTAATAGATATCCAATATTATGCAGCTTTTCCAATGGGCAAAAACCTTTGTGTTCTCTTGTTCAAACAGTGCAATCAGGTAAAATGTGTCTCAGCGGGGAGATTATTGACTTTGACGTGACGTGTAGTGACATGTAGCCAAGTATGGTGTCCCATACTCGGAATTTGTGCTTTGCATTTAACCCATCCAAGTGCACACACACAGCAGTCAGTAGTGAACACACACTCGGAGCAGTGAGCAGCCATTTTTTGCTGTGTGGAGCATTTGGGGGTTCAGAGGGTCTCACCTCAGTCGTGGTATTGAAGGTGGAAGAGAGCACTGGTCATTCAGTGCAGTCCCCCCTCCCCGACTCTCTAACCATTAGGTTAGACTGCACTGCCCCCACACTATAAACACAAGTGTGTTGTTTAAAGTCTTGAGTAATTTTTATTAGTCACCTGCTATCTTAGAAATCTTGTGTTGAAATCAGTCCTAATTAAATCACTTGATTGTGAGCAAGGGAAATATACAATATTTTCTCTATTTATTTATTTTTCTTATATAATATATGTGTTCACTATTTTGGTATTGTGATAAACTCTATCCTTAAACAATAAAAAAAAAAAGATTTTATTATAATTTGAATTCAGCATTACAATGCCAGCAGATTTGCAAAGATGTTCCTTCGATTTAATAAAAAGTGCTTTCTGTCCACACTGGTTATGAATATGGATTATTCATTAGATTACTCGGGATTAGGACAAGACATACAAAAACACTCACTCTTCCAGATGGCTCTTTTATATAAAGCCACTGGGTCATAAAATCCCTTTTGAGAAAAGACCAAAGCACCAACTATGAAAATCCTTAAAGAGCAGGTCATATGGTCTTTTAAAGTGTCCTAATATTGTGTCGGAGTCCCCTACAACAGGTTTAAATGCATCTAAGGTCAGAAAACATTGTAATTTTCTCAGAATATACATTTAATATTAGAGTCATTTGCCAATGATTTCGAAACGATTCGTTCCAAGCAAGTTCGGAGCAAACCCCTCCCTTCCATAAACTTCCTCTCCTCTGATTGGTCAGCTGGCCAAGTCTTTTGTGATTGGCACAGAGAGAAGTCCTTGAGCAAGGTAGCGAGCGCTACTGACAAAGCACCTTTACATAGAACAATAATATAGTGCTCCAATTCGTTCTTATAATAACATTTGCCAATGTTTTCTAAACGATTCGTTGCAAGCAAGTTTGGAGCAAACCCCTCCCTTCCATAAGCCTACTCTGCTCTGATTGGTCAGCTGGCCAAACCTGTTGTGATTGGCACAGAGAGGAGTCCTTGAGCAAGTTAGCGAGCGCTACCATTGACAAAGCACCTTTACATAAAACAATAATATAGTGCTCCAATCCGTTGTTATAATAATGACATAAAATACAAAAACACTTATGCAAGCGAATCGTGCCCACAGCTAAAGTTTAGCTGCTAAACGTGCTAACGTGACTAACTGATGAAACAATACCGTTTGTAAACCAAAATGTGTCTACTGTAATGTTTGAAGAACGACAGACAAAAGACGCTCTGTCTTAACTTAACGCGTCTCTCCCGCATTAACCCTATAGCTGCCGGTGCAGCAAAATAAACAGCAATTTCACAATGATTATAAAGTCTGTGTGCTACACTACATTCTTTATTATTAAATGAAGTTATTAGAACAACATCAGTCTACATTAATCGACACATTCTTAGGAAATAGTGGGTCCACAGCGAATGATCAGAACTACTTCAGTAAGACAGTAATATCGTGCTTTACCTGGAAACCTAAAGGTGTACATCACACATTAGCACAAACACTTTATATCTTGCGCACTCGGTTGAAAATGTACACATAACGTTTCAATCGTACTTACAGGTTGTGGTATATAATAATATTATTATTTATTTTGTTATATATTTATATAATTTTTATACTTTGGGAAAACAATTGCATACGGTGTGAAACATTACTGATTTGTTTATCATTTTCATTTCATTCTGAAACTCATGCTTCCTAGATTAACATCCTTACAATTACAAAACCTTTGTCTATATGAGCCAACTAAATAAAGTTGGTGACATATTTACTTCACAGAATAAACATTTCATAAAGCACAAAAAACCAAATGCTCATGTCCAAGGCATTAAAAAACAATCCATAAATGTATGATTATTGCAACAGAAAACTTGCACTGGCATGACAGTTTCCATCAACTGGCCGATAATTCTGTTACTCTGACCCTTGTGTAGAGTTCAGATAATTAACCTTCCCAAAGACTGCAATGCGAGAAAGAAGAAAACTGTTACTAAGCTGCTTCCTATAAAGCACATCCTGATCAGTCACTGACCTTTTTTCCTCTTTGTTTTGCCCCTTGCCCAGGTGCTGCCTGCTAACCCAGAGGAGTCATGGCAGGTGTACAGCTCAGCTCAAGACAGTGAGGGCAGGTGTGTGTACGATTCAGAGTCGACTCTCTCTTTTGAGAGACAATATCTTTATTAATCATGCACTTTTTTGATTAACAACTTTGCAGATTGTTTTTATTTAACAATCCATAAATGTATGATTATTGCAACAGAAAACTTGCACTGGCATGACAGTTTCCATCAACTGGCCGATAATTCTGTTACTCTGACCCTTGTGTAGAGTTCAGATAATTAACCTTCCCAAAGACTGCAATGCGAGAAAGAAGAAAACTGTTACTAAGCTGCTTCCTATAAAGCACATCCTGATCAGTCACTGACCTTTTTTCCTCTTTGTTTTGCCCCTTGCCCAGGTGCTGCCTGCTAACCCAGAGGAGTCATGGCAGGTGTACAGCTCAGCTCAAGACAGTGAGGGCAGGTGTGTGTGCACTGTTGTGGCTCCTCAGCAGACCATGTGTTCACGGGATGCCAGGACCAAACAACTGAGACAGCTCCTGGAAAAAGTAACCTTTGAAAATAATCCACACACATATCTACACAAAGACCTACTGACAGAATGCACAGCTCGCTGAATGCCTTTCATGAATCTTTTCAGCAAGGCTGTCACTCAACACAGCTTATTCTTCTTCTCTTATGTTCTCTTTCTGTCTCTCAGGTTCAGAATATGACTCAGTCCATCCAGAATCTTGACCAGAGGACCCAGAAAGACTTGCAGTATGTGCAAAGAATGGAGGTGCAGTTGAGAGGCCTGGAATCCAAGTTCAAACAGGTGGAGGAAAGCCACAAGCAGAATATCGCCAAGCAATACAAGGTGCGTACAAATACATGAGCTCATCCAGATCAGTGTGCTTATTCCATTGTCAATGTCATATTTCATTTGTAACCGTCTCATTTACCAAAATTTTAACTCACTTATTTAATTGAGCTCCCAATTACGTTAACAAATCAATTTTTGTGAAAACTAGTGAGCATATTCATTTTCTGTACATTTTCAAGCCAAGTGAGCTCAGAATATTTGTTATGAATGATTTTGTCCTCCTGAGTGGACGCCACGGTCATTTTCCCCACAAGAAGTGAATTACAAAACATGATTCATTTTGGCGACAGCATCTTTTCCATCTTAGCTATTGTTAGCTGTCTGACATCAATTGCATCTACATGCTAATGAGGCTGTTGCTATTTTGCTAAATGGAGGCGCAGTGATTTTGTTGCACATTGCAATTTGTAGTGTGTGTATCGAGCTCCCAAAGCGGCATAGATTTTATAGATCAGCCTAGCACTGTCTCTTAGCTCTTTTGGCATCATCTATCCCTTCAAAGTCTTTTAAACAAAAATAGTGTATTGAGCATTTTGTTCTAATCAAACTGAATGTTACGGTCAGGAATGTGGCACCTCTTGTTCATTTACCAAGTAAGAAAACTACTCAAAACATTTTATGGCTTGACCTTTAAACATTTATTACATGAAGCCATCAAATATTTGGATGCAGTCGCTGGAAAAGGTCATCTTATACACCATCATATGATCTTTATACCCACATGGGAGTCCACATGATGAATGTTTTCAGAAGTTCAGGTATACACAGAGCATACACAAACATGGCATTTTAGCCGAAATAGGAATACATATAGAATTTGATGGAATTATGGGACCAGATGAAAAAGGGGTTTGAACAAGGGGGATTTAAGGCTTATTGATCCCAGTACAATATAATATCATGTAAGCCTTTCATATATTTGGAATCATTAATTTGTATTATTATTAATATTATTATTACTAGTTTTATTCAACAATTAAATTGATCAAAAGTGACAGTAAAGACATTTATAATTTTACAAAAGATTTATATTTCAATAAATGCTGTCTTTTGAACTTTCTATTAATTAAAGAATCCTGAAAAAATGTCTAACAGTTTCCACAAAAATATTAAGCAGCCACTCTTTTCAACATTGATAATAAAAATAAAGGTTTCTTGAGCACCAAATCAGTATATTAGAATCATTTCATATTAGAATGATTTCTCATGTGACACTAAAGACTGGAGTAATTCAGGTTTGCCATCATAAAAAGTTATTTTAAATTGTAACAATATTTATAATTTGTTCCCACAACTTATTCATTTGTTTATGTGTACTAGTAAATCGTGACCACATACCACATAATAATTCATTTGTTTTAATTATATCAAAAGGAGGGAACAAATTAGTACAACACAGCTACGATTTACTAAAATGTGGGAACAAATTAAGTTTTGGGAACTAATTTTTTATTTGTGGCCTCAATTTAAGTCAAACAAGAAAATGGAGTAATAAAACAAGGGAACAAATTCTTAATTCTTGGCCACAATTTTTTTTTTCTGCATGTCATGTGCAGAGCTACGTACATAAGATAATTCTTTAAAAAAGATTTTAAAAAATCTTACTGGCCCTAGACTTTTGAATGGCAGTGTATGTATAGTTTTAATAACTTGCTATTAATATTATGTTCTTTCTTCATCTATGTCCTGATTTATGTGGTTTAAACATGGCAGAATCTATCATGATTATTTGCACTTGTCCAAATAATTTCAAGCATGTGTTTGTGTGTTAGTTCATCCTATCAAATTATTTTTAAAATAAAATGCTGCATTATTTCTGTACAAAAAGCTGTATCTGTGAAAATGTATGTGTTAGAAAGGCTAGCGAGTTAGTTATTCAACCAAATTTCATTTTCTTGCTTGCAGGGCTAACTTTATGAATTAAATCAAAGCTGCAGAGGCTGAAGAACAAGTTCAATGCCATTGTAATCAACTGGTCAACTGATCGCATCATTCAGTTTATTTTAAATACAAAGCACCTTTGAATTGTGTTTGCAGTCTTTTTGTGCATGCCACTATTGCAGCCTTCCATGAGTAGATTTTCTTATGTTATGACATCTCCATGTCTATAATTCAGATTTGTTTATGCACATTTGGATATTTCGAAACAAGGGAAACTATTGTTGTATGTGAAGCATGTAACCCTCTACACCTTGCATTTTAAACATTGAAAAATAAAGAGAGTTTTTTTTTTCACATTTTTGCTGGTGTACTGAGAACTTGTTTTATACCACATTGAACTCTACATCTATTTGCTAGGCACACTCGTAGGGTGAATTATGGTAGAGTAGGCAGAGAAGGCAAGTGTAGGGCAAGACAGGTGTTTGGACGCAATCGTTGCACGCATGCCTACTGAACCAAGCCTATTTTAACCTTTCAGGCCATAAAAACGAAAATGGAGGAACTTAGGCCAATGATACCAGTGTTGGAGGAATACAAGGCCGATGCAAAATTGGTAATGCAGTTTAAAGAGGAGGTCAAGAATCTGACATCAGTGCTAAGTGAACTGCAGGAGGAGATCGGGGCCTTTGACTACGAGGAGCTTCACAACAGGGTGTCTAATCTTGAGGAGAGGCTTCGTGCATGCATGCAAAAATTAGGTAGGATGAGTTTGAGCACAAACACAAACAAATTTTATATTTCATTTCAAAATATTATATATGACAGTGCACAAGAAAATCTTTTTTTTTGTTATGACACACTTTAGTATGCAATATAATTTTTTACTAGTTCATATTTTTTGAATAACAAAAATAGGCCAGAAAAAGACAATATAAAAATATATTGGTGTTGCTTTTATACAGTTATATCAGGAAATTAAAGACTGCACAAATAAAGGCACACTTCACTTTTTTTTCTTATTAAAAGAATAATTCACCAAAAATTAAAATTTGCTGAAAATTTACTCACCCAAGATGTAGATGGGTTACTTTCTTCATCAAAACAGATTTGGAGAAATTTAGCATTATGTCACTTGCTCACCAATGGATCCTCTGCTGTGAATGGGTGCCGTCAGAATGAGAGTCCAAACAGCTGATAAAAACATCACTATAATCCACAAGTAATCCACACAACTCCAGTCCATCAGTTAACATCTTGTGAAGTGAAAAGCTGTGTGTTTTTAATAAACAAATTCATCATTAATGTTTTTTGTGCTTTAAACTGTTGTTTTTGGCCAAAATATGAGTCCATAATCTATAATAATGCTTCCTTCAGTGAAAAGGTCCACCCTGTTGTCCTCTGACATTAGAATCCACCAACATATTATATAACTGTTTTCCCTTCAAACTGTGTTTGATCTGTGCATATTTCTCTCCTGATTCAGATGAGACAACTTTTTTTTCTTTTTTTTTTTACTGAAGAAGGCAATATGGATACAGGACTTATTTTAGCTGGAAATGACTGTTTGAAGTTCAAAATGTCTTAATAACGAATTTGTTTATTAAAAACACACAGCTTTTCACTTCACAAGACATTAATTAATGGACTGGATTCGTGTGGATTACTTGTGGATTATTGTGATGTTTTTTGGATCAGTTCTTTGGACTCACTCTGATGGCAGCCATTCACTGCAGAGAATCCACGAGCAAGTGACATAATGCTAAATTTCTCCAAATCTGTTCCGATGAAGAAACAAACTCATCTACATCTTGGAGAGTAAATTTTCAGCAAATGTTCATTAAAAAAAAAATGGCACATTTGAAATAGCTAACATAGTGTAGCCTCAATATTTATTGAAATTGCAAATTCAAGGATGCTTCTCATTAAACACATTAGTCCTAACTCTATGAATGATGATTGAGCAAAATACAAAACACTGTAATTTATTGTGCTGCTTGGAGGCATTAGCATGCTGAATTTAAACAACACAACATATACAACAACTTCCTTTATCCCTGTCATTTTCCCTGTTTGAAATGCTGTATCTCATCATAGCTAATCTGATACAGATAGTAACAGCAGATTCAGATGTTGCCTTATTCTGAAGTGAGGAATGGATTTCATATGGAAGTTAGACACAGACGTGACTAATGAGAAGCTGCTGTGCTGTTCTCTCCTCTAACAAATGCCTTTGGGTCCACCTGAGCCATGGCATGAATTCATAGCAACTTTACAGGTTAATTAAATAACATGATCAAAATTCAGTATGACAGGGCACAGTCTCTGACACATCTCTGATTTATAAACAAATCCTCAGTTGAAAGAACATCATACGATTTTATCCAAACGCAAAATGCACATTTTCACAGAAATCTTAATAACCATTCATACATTGGAATATAGGTCAGAAGCTCTGTGTAACAATAGAGAATTGCTCTTGCTTCTTTTTGGAGCATTTATTTTAGATTCAGACGAATAACAGATTTAGTACTCATGCATAATGCAAATGCAACCTCACTGTGATTGATTAAAGGAGGACACCATGCTGGGTTTTGGTGCTTAACAATAAATACCAAAAAAAAAAGAGCAGCAGTTGTAAGTTTTCCACTGAGCCAAAAGCTACATGTAGTGATAAAGAGAGACATCTAAATATGATCATGGGGTTCTATTGAAAGATTACTGCTCTCAGTACAGTAATCTCCTGGCTGCATGAATTTCTAATGCTGCATTTCACAAGGGACTTAAATCTGATAATTTGTTCACCAGTATAGATATCTGCAGAAAAACGGTACTCTTTGTGTGATATAGATTAAGTTCACTATATTAAATTATATAAATATAAAAATAATACAGAAACATTTTTGCCATCTACAATTTAGAATGCCTTGAATTTTGAGTTTTAATAGACTAATAAATCAACGTGCATGCACTCTGTGTGTGATCTGATGATATAGCCTACTTTATAATGTCAGATTGCACATCATTACAACAACACTTACCATGTAACAAAGTATTATTACTTCGTTACATTACACCACTGCAGCTGTACGATTGCTTTACGATCCTAGAAAAGGTTATGCACTACGTTATCACATAAATACACTAATAGAACTGCAATTTATCACCTGTAACAGACTATTTAGCTAACACTTGGCCATCAAGTCTGGTGTAAAGACTGACCACCTGTGCCGAGACAACAATCAAGCTGGTAACTGAATATTATGTGCCATAGAATCTCTGTATGTAGGCTTTGTCTGCAGAAGTATGTCTGAAATGGAGAATTGGGTGAATAAATTGCAACTCCTTCAATCCCAAAGGGATTATGGAATTGCACAGGTCAATATTAGCAGATTATATCATATACGTATAGAGGTCAGTCTGTTCAAGGGCTTTGCACTTTAATGTAGGGTAAATCAGTATTATTTGATAGCAGTAATTTTATGCCAACGCTTCTGTTTCAAAGAAAATAGCTCAGTGATTTGTAATTTGAAATAAGAGTGCAATATAAAATAAATATGTGATAATGGGCAGTCAGCTGGTCATGATCACAAAATAAACTCAGATGTAAAGCAGAAAGTTCTTATATCATCCTGAAAGGGTTTATTTTACAATGACTGGCTGACTCACCAAATAAATAAATACATGAACATGAAATATTGATTTGAGTTTTTTATCATGTGAGAAGAAAGAGAGCGCAGAGGGAAATGAGAGACTTAAAAACAGCATGGAGACTGGTTGCCAGGGACAACGTCAGATATACAGTTTCACGTCATTATGACCGCAGAATTCCATGATTGACCAATCAGAATCAAGTATTCTGGAGAGCCGTGTAATGACACCAGATAGCCAGGTCAATGAAATACAAAACAGTTCTTTCTCCAGAACTGGCTCCGGTGAGGTTTTACATAAACCAGCATGATGATTGCATTTCAGCGCCAAGAATAGAATATTGGAAAAATATCATGGGAAACAGAGGAGTATCTATAAATGTACATTTCGTTTAAAAGCAGTTGCTTTGCCCCATGCAGTGGACTGCCAGAATAGCAAAAAAAAGTGAGAGAAAGGGAAACAGCATCAGTTCTCCGAAAGACATAAAGTGACAGAATAATAGAGAAAAAGCAGTTCAGAAAGAAGTATAAATGAGAGAAGAACACACTTCTTTGTGTATGAGGATTCTTACAACACTGCAGATGACTATACAAGTTATGCTCCAGTGCGTCTGTCTGACACTGTGTTAAAACAGAGAGTATGAGAGGTTCACTGATGCCTGCAAACTTCTGCCTGAGTGCCTAACACAAGCCAGAATATGACAGGAACTCCAACGCCTCCCCCATCCACCACATGCCCATTTACCAGTGCAAAACACTGAATTTTAACAGCATATCACTCACTCATAAGAAAGCAAAGGAGAAGCATGTTAAAGGAAATGGAAGAATTCACCAGAAATGAAAATTGTCATCATTTACTCACCCTCACACCATTATAAATCCATATTATTATTTTTTTTCTTAGAGATGTCAGATGGGATGTTCATGTTGCTCTTTTCTACACAATGAAAGTGAATGGTGACCAGACTACTGCAATTACAGTAGTCCATATGACTCGTGCACTATTCCAAGTTATTCTTGTGATTTGAATATGCATATTCAAATGTGGCACATCACAAACAATTATGAGACACATGAGAACAAATGACATTTGGTATCATCAACGCTAAACCTGGTGTGATACATCTCAATGTGCAACACAATAAGTGAATAACTTATTTTCAGGGGGTTTTTTTTCTCCACAAAGCTGTTATGTGGCTCAAGTCTTATGGACTAATTTTAGGTTGATTTTATTGTGCATGACAGCCTCTGGTCGCCATTCACTTTCATTGTATGGAAGAGAGCAGCATAAACATTCTTCAAAATATCTCTTTTAATGTTTTATGGAATAAGAAAGTTGAACATGAGTTTGAGGAAATGATGACAATAAAATGTTGAGTTTTACTTGTTACCATGTTTTACTGTTATCAGCTTGTGGGAAGCTGACAGGAATAAGTGATGCTATAACCATAAAGACATCTGGATCAAGATATGGATCCTGGATGACTGATCCGCTTGCCCCTGACGGTGATACGAGGGTGAGTTCATCAAATCTTTTCTGTCTTAGCTGAATTCCTCTGGATTGTTTGTGTAAGAGAAAAACAGCTTTAATCACTTCACACCCCTCATTTTAATCACAACTGCTTTTGTTTTTTTTTTCTTCCTAGCTAAAATGTATTTGACTTCGTCTTATCAGCACTCTTTTTGTCCCTGCAGTATATTTTCTCCTAAACATGCCAAGAGTGTGGTTTATTAAATTACTGGCACACATTAAGATGCAAATGATAGGTGTAAATCTTACAAGATTTCATTAGTGTGGCAGCAAAATCATTCCCAGTAAGAGCTGAATGATGTCTGTTCATTCCTGCGCCAGTATTTCCCGCACACAAATGCTGGTATATTTCTGTTGGTTTCATATCTTTGTTTTCAGACAAACTTTAGTATTCTGTGCTAAAAAGCAAAATCTTGTACAACTGTTTTAGCAGGGGCCTTTGTCTTTCTCCAATTTCTTGAACAAATCTAGCACATCCATCTTGGTTAGATGTCAGTAGTGAGTAAGTTGCGTGACAACTAATCCATGATCCCATCATATATTAATGCAACAACTTCAAAGAGGATGGCTGAAGGTGAAGCGATTTGAGTTTTTAGCTCATTTGAGATGGATCGATCCAGTAGAAAAGCCCAGAAACAGAAAGGCATCTGGCCTGCATATCTGTCTGAGCCTTAAATGACTGATGAAGGGCCAGAGAGTTGCCCTTGCGTGAAGCCTCTGATAGCCTTAGTATTTATTTTAACAGAGAATATACACTTAAAAGGGTCAAACAGTGTAAAAACATGCTTTTTTATGAATTGGGTTTTATGAAATCAGTTCAGAGCAAGGATAGGATAATAGGCAAGTAAAAGAATACATTTAATACATCAGTACCAAAGACTGAGATTGCATGCTGACCTTGACTATGAAGGGATCAATGACATAAAAGAGCATCCACAGTAAAGAAAAGGAAAACAATCGCATGTGCCAAGTGAATGTCATGTGGTGTATCAAGTAAAAGTAATAACATATTTTCTTTCAATGAATACATGTTTGCACACATTTAATAATTATTTATTTTAAATAAATGTAAATATATTTAAATATACTTCAAGGTATTTTCAAGGTACTTTTCAATATCATGAATTATTAATTGATAAATATCATAACATTTTTGGAGAGTCACAACACATGACATTTTACAACCAGAACTAACTTTGCCTCATCAAAAAAAAAAAAAAATGGTCAAACTATCTGATATTTTGAGAGGTTTATTGATCTTGATGCAGTCAAGTTTTGTTTTTTGTTTTGTTTTGTTTTGTTTTGGTCACACCACTTGACTTTGGTGGATTTGGTGGACAGACGTTTTTCAAATTTTAATAAGGAGTGAAGCAGTTTAATTATTTTATTCTACAAAATAATAATGAAAAATTATACTAAACTGCTTAATAAGGTATTCTTTAAGAATTTCATTCTTCTATTGAGTCTTTTTTTCTTCTTCATGATATCAGGACAGTTGTATCACTCTGACATTTTTTTTTTTTTTTTTTTTTTTTGACTGAATGCCCCCAAAAATATCAAAAACATTTTTGATGTACTTTTGAAAAAAACAAACAAAGACCATTTTCAGTAGCACTTTATTTTCTTGTCCCGTTCCACATGTACATAATACATAGGTAATAACTAGGTACTAAACGTGAACCTACCCTTAACCCTCGTGAACCTACTATAACCTTAACCCATGTAGTTACCTTATATTTCCCTGTATTTTCTTAGGTAAATACATGCAAGTGCACATACCGTAAAATAAAGTGCAGCTCCATTTTCATTTGCAATGTAAAGCGTATAAACGCTGATGTGCATTCATTTTTCCACCACCAGGTGTGGTACATGGACGGTTACCACAACAACCGCTTTGTCCGGGAATACAAGTCCATGGCCGACTTCATGTATTCAGACAACTTCACCTCACATCGACTTCCTCACCCCTGGTCGGGCACAGGGCAGGTGGTCTACAACGGCTCCATCTACTTCAATAAGTTCCAAAGCAACACCATCATCAAATTTGACTTCAAGACAGCCACCATCAGCAAGTCCGGTCAGCTGGATTACGCCGGCTACAACAACCGTTACCACTATTCCTGGGGTGGTCACTCCGACATTGACCTAATGGTGGATGAAGGTGGGCTTTGGGCCATCTATGCCACCAATCAAAATGCAGGGAACATTGTCATCAGCAAGATCAACCCACTTAACCTGCAGGTCATCAAAAGCTACACCACCAACCACCCAAAGAGGAGCGCAGGCGAGGCCTTCATGATCTGCGGGACGCTTTATGTCACCAACGGATACTCAGGAGGGACAAAGGTCTATTATGCTTTCCATACCAACTCCTCTACTTACGAATATATCGACATCCCTTTACAGAACAAGTATTCCCATATCTCCATGCTGGATTATAACCCTAGGGACAGAGCCCTTTACGCATGGAACAATGGACACCAGGTGCTGTATAACGTCACCTTGTTCCACGTCATTCGCTCTGAGGAACTCTAAAGTGACATTCTCCATCCCTTTGAGATATACAGTAGCACTGATGGAGTTTATTACTGAAAAATAGAGTAATGCCTGATGATTGTTCAGTAAAAGAAGACATTAAAATGTATCAAAAGTAATAGTTAATGGCAACATAATGAACAGCTGCCAAAAGGTCTTTTTTCTTTTTTAGGCTTTTCTTAGATGACTGTGTTTGAATTATCACTGCAAAAAAATTTATTAATTAGTATTTTTGTCTTATCATCTAGTAAAAATTTAGAAACATTCTTAAAACAAGATCAGTTTACTTGAGAAGCAAAATTGCGTAAAATAATGTTTCTTGTTTTTAAGCATAAATTTAACAAAATTCTGTTAGATATATTCTTAAAACACTATTACATATATATATATATATATATAGATTTGAGTCTTATGCATGCTGATCTCTCACTGCATATACAAACAGCACACACCACATTAATTTGGAGTAAAATAATAAGTAAATGCATAGATGGCTAAAGATAAATAATTGAATAAATCCAAGTCAACTTTAGACAGTAAATAACTATTTTGTACAATACAAATATTCTGTATTATATTATTATATATTACAGTATATTGTCTGTATATTATCTGAAAACAAACCCAATTTTGCTTCAAGTTAATTTTTTTGGTTTTTAGGTATATTTAGATATTTTAACTGCAAAACAAAAACACTAATTAATCAAATAATTTTTCACGGTGTTCTTAGTACTTGTACAGCTTTACGAACATGATTTAGTTACATGGTAGAAGGCAAAGAAGTGTGACATAAGAAAGATGTCATTTAGTTACCCAGTTATGTCCTTTGTATCGAGAGCAATCAAAACTATTTAACCAACTAAAGAACCGAAGGCACTGACTGTTGGAGGCACTCTTAAAAAACTGCAGCGTGTTGTTGTGACTGTATGTAGTTTGATTTTCGCAAAGATTTGCATGAACATTTTTAGCACTACGTTTCACATGATTGTGTTATTTTTCTCACAGTAATATGAACCTTATACGTGAAAAAGAGATTAGATTAGTGATGGGTTTGCTATTCTTCTTGCCATGTTTAATTTTTGCTGTATCTTTTGTGTTCCTTTTAAAATTTGTGTTCATAAAGTGACTTAAATAGTAGGATGGATTGTATGAAAAAGAAGCCAAGAGTATATATATATAGATATAATCTGTCAGCAAAAAAGTGTCAAAAGACAATGTGAAAAAAATGTATTTACAAGGTATTAATCTTTGACTGTATTTCAAGACAGATCCATGTGTCAGCTGTTAGAAGAAATAGATGGCATCATCTAAAACTGTTACGCTTGCATCCGTGTTGTACTTGCAATGTGATTCATATCAATAAAGCCAGTCTTTATTTTACAGTTATTGCCTGAAGAAAATGAAATCATGTGCCATACGTGCATATCAAATTACAGTCTCCAAAATATAGATCTAAATAAATAAAGAAAACAATAATCTCCTTATTTGTCTGCATAGAAAAAGATTTCTGCGGATAATGACCCGACTCCAGCTTCCGAAGCTTCTGGAGCCAAGGGAAATGTCAAATGGGACTGAATAGTCTAAAGAAAAAAATAAGACCAGTCTAAAGGTGGATATCATTACCAGCCTATATTCTTTCTCCCTGGCAACTGGGGCAGAAAGTGATGACCTCATCTGTTTGGCTGCAGTGAAAGAGCTGATCCGGAAGCAGTGGGACACGCACTAAAGACAGAGCAACTCATTAGCCCTCAGCTCTTCCCTAAAGGCAGTGTCAAACTGAATTGTCTGGTCTGTCTGCGCTCAGCAAATGCACATTTAATTCAAGCCACTGTGACACTGGCAAACTGCTATTCAGGGAAGACATCAAGCACTAAAGGTGCTTAGATTTAATGGCATTTCTTTCTTCTTTCATCTCAAGGTAGCCATCAGATCAGTAATCTAATTCCCCTCAACTCCTCAGTGCCATGGAGCCACCGCATAATTGAGCCCCTCTGTTACATTCTCATAGTGATCATGAAAGAGTCATCTTCTTCATTCTTTATAATTGTCTATAATGTAATGATTTCACAACAAACATATTCTAGTGTCACACTTGGAGATACAATGGATATGTAAAGGGATAGTTCACCCAAAAATTAAAATTCTACCACTTACTCACCCTCATGTCGAGTAGTGTTGCTTTGGACGCTATTTTTTGGACAAAAACACTTTTCTACAGATCATACAGATTTCAAGCAATATGAGGGAAAGTAAATGATGACAGAATTTTCATTTTTGGGTGAACTATTCCTTTAATACCATATTGCAGTTTTTAACAGGCCGTTTGGCTGGGTAACGTGGCCCTGTTAGCCCCTGCTGGTAGATGGCGTGACTGGTACCATCTGGCTGCAAAAAAGCATCTTTTTCCATTGAGGGCCATTCAAAATTTGCCGTGCAGTACATTCTGATGAAGATGTTTTTGCAAGCAACATATTTCAGGTTGGAGCCTGCAGTATGAGCCTTTAATTTTCATATAGACTGAATACTTTATAGAAAGTTTTAGACTTTATTTTGTTTTTGGCTTTTATTTTGTTGTTGATTTTTGTTTGTTTGTTTGTTTGTTTATGGGTACTTTGTGGAACATTTGTTTTTGTATGTTATGCTCTGTCCATGGCTTATGCATAATTATTTCCCCCCCCCCTCCCTTTATTCAGACAGCCATGAACCTGCATTGAGATGAATGGGGAAAGCTAACAAATAGCTCTCTCCTTGAACCTAACCAACTCAGATTTAAATAAACAGCAAGTTAAATGCATCCTCAGGGAGTTTAAAGTTCAGAAATTAACAGAAATAACTGGCAGTATTGAAGACAGGTTTCCAATGCAGCCCTTAGTACAAGCACAAAAATAAATACACTTAATCTTAGACTTAATCTGAACTTTTTATTTTCTAACTTGTCCTTCTCGGTGTATTTGCCAGCTCTTACCAGCAGAAATGTAATGGTCCTAATGTGAGCTTAATCAATTACATGCTGCTATGACCTTTAGATTTCTGTACTTTTCCGTACCCTTGTATAACTTAATTAACGAGCACAGATGGTGGACAAGTGACCGCATCAACCACAGCAAGACAGCCGGGCATTTAATCTAAATAGCTATCTGGCTGTTAGTTAACATTATACAGCCTACTGGAAGTGATACCAGAATGAAAAGGAAAAACAATTTATTATGATTTAATAAAAGATTATGAAGACACCAGTTTTTTCCTTTGGAATAATATACACTCGTGTAAATAAAAAAAATAAAAAATCTATAATAATCTATAGTGACGTGACATGCGAGTGACGTGACATGTGGCCAAGTATGGTGACCCATACTTGGAATTAGTGCTCTGCATTTAACCCATCCAAAGTGCACACACACAGC
>NW_015555723.1:324157-370719 GCF_001515605.1 Sinocyclocheilus anshuiensis
TTGGGTTACGAGTCCGACTCTCTAATCATTAGGCCACGACTTCCCCACTCTGTGTACTGTATATACATTCATTAAATACCATTAATATGCATTAAGAAAGAGAGTAGGCCTTCTGTACATTTATATTCCATCTTGAAATTTAACATCGTCATATCAAAGTTAAAAAAGGTCATTGATTATGAAAACTGTCTGAGACTCTATTTTTTGGTGTTCTGAATTCAAATCAGTTCAAAACATTTTCCTTTCATTCTCAAAAAGCTATATTGTCTCAGAATTGTCTGCTAGCCCAGTTTTAGGTCAGCTGTTTAGATGTGCTGTTCATCGGGATGAGACGTGAGGCCAATAGGGTTTGGTTTGTCCCTATGGACATCCTAAATGTGTACTTATCTTTTTAGCTATGGCATCGGCTTTCTTCCTCTAACAGCTGTCCTCTCTCAGTCTTATAGTGGGAATGGCTCTTAAGTAAATCACGTAAAGTGAACCACATTGTAAAGAGTATATCCCATGTTGCTTTGCTCCTAATGCCTCTGAAGTGGAACGTGTTTTCTATTTTCTATTTATATATTACTTAAGTGATTTATCCAAGCCTAAGTAATAGTCACTCATTAATAACCTTAGTACAATTTTCCAATACTGTGGTAGTGTATACACTATTTAAAGATGGGCCGGAATGAATCAAGACCAAAAAGACTGATTTTCAAATCAGCAATGAAATCTGACTACAACGAAATCATACATTCTTCTTCTTTTTATCTCAAATCACACTGAAAAACAGTTGTATGTAAGTATGCATGTATTTATTTATTAACTGGTCTAATTAAGGCACATGTTCCTTCTATAGTTAACAGAATTCCATTCCTACACTTGACATGTAGAATTCTGCAGTCATGATGTATTTTTGCCAACTTAGAAGTTAGCATCACCTTGGTTCTCTTGACAAAAACTCATCAACCCTGTAGCACTCTACTGTGAAAAATATTTTACATAAAAGTATTCTAACACTTCGTAAGATAAGGGTTCAGAGACTTATCCTAAAAACATGTTTACTGCACTGGCTGCATGAAGTATTAAGATAAGTGACATAAACTTACATTTTTTAAGGAACAAGAGGAACTGAAGCACCTACATTATGAAAGCAATGAGCTAAAGGTTATCTTTAGAAGCAGGGATAAACTGCAAGCATGATCAGGTCAATGCATTATTTAGCAGATGTTTTATACAAGCAGTACAATATTATTTTGCTTGGTTGTTCCTCTTGCCTTGCTGCCTGTTTCTCACCTCACCTGGGATGTGTGAGGGTGCTAAAGTCAAGTGTTGCTGTGCATACCTCTGCAGCAGCCCAGACTGATAATGGCTTTTCAGAAAACGGAGCATCTGCTCTGTGCTATTTTTAGCTTTTTGATTCCCTCTCCGGTTCTGTCTTCAGGGGGGCTGAGCTATCGCAAAGATATACTGTCTGAGGCACCAAGGAAGATCCAGAAACCTGTTTGGCAACACAAAATTCTGGGAATCCTCCCATCAAGGAGCGTTTTCTCAGAGGAGGCAAGAGATCAGAAAATATGTGGATGAGAAAATAATTGAGAGTACAAAGATAAAACAAAATGAGATCAAAAGGTGTATAAACACATTAAAAAAAGAAAAAAAAAATTGGAGGAATGATAATGATTCAGAGGGAAGCATTTTTACCAGGCCTCCTGAGGTTGTTGATTCTCATTGAGGTCAAAGGGTCATGGTGTGGATGGCTAACATGACCCCATTGGCCTCTGCTGGTAAATGCTGTAACTAGATCATTTGCTTCAAAACCATCTTTCTCCATTTCTCTGTTTAAAACATCTGTGTATTCTAATACAATACATAGATAGTATTATTTCACTTCTCTTGATATATGTGTATTGTATCATTGTATCATTTCATATTATAGTTGACAAGATGATTCAGTCATCAGATTCAAAATCATCTCTCTCTATTCCTCTTTTTAAAATATCTGTGTATTCTGATAAAACAATGCAAGTAAATTTACACTACAAATATATTAGATATTATATTAAATATTATATGCAGTGTGTGATTTGTGACCCTGGAGCAGTCTTAATTCGCTGGGGTATATTTGTAGCAAGAATCAAAAATACATTGTATGGGTCAAAACAATTTTTTTTAATGCCAAAAATCATTAGGATATTAAGTAAAGATCATGTTCCATGAAGATATTTTGTAAATTTCCTACTGTAAATATATTAAAACTTAATTTTTGATTAGTAATATGCATTGCTAAGAACTTAATTTGGACGACTTTAAAGGCAATTTTCTCAATATTTAGATTTTTTTTGCACCCTCAGATTACAGATTTTCAAATAGTTGTATCTCGGCCAAATATTGTCCTATCCTAACAAACCATACATCAATGGAAAGCTTATTTATTCAGCTTTCAGATGACGTATAAATCTCAATTTCAATAAATTGACCCTTATGACTGGTTTTGTGGTCCCGGGTCACATTTGTTAAAAAAAAAAAAAAGTAATCATTGAAATTTTCATATAGAAATTTAGACAATGTAGAAGTACAATATAATTCATAGAAAATGCACAGAGAAATACAGAAAACTAATTGTTTAAACTGAATTAACTAAACAAAATACATTTAACAATTTACCTATTGACTGAATTTATTTATACAATTTACAGGCCTCATGAGGTATTAAAATAAGATGTCTGTAACGGGGCTGACGAGACGTGAGACGTGTGGATCCATCTGCAGGCTTTATTAAAGAGAAGTGGTAAAACGGGCAGGGTCAAACAATGGCAAACAGGTATATGGCGGGCAAAACACAAGAATAGTCCCAGGGCTAGCGTAGGTCACCGATCGGCAGACAGAATCACAGGGGCGAATCGAGAGGGAAAAATCCAGAAAAACAGGCAAAGATCAGAAACCGCGAAAACAGGCAAGGCAAGGCAAAACAAGGAAAACACAGGGACTCGGAATGGGGTACGGGCTAAACAATACTCAGCAGAGAAAGGTGGTTAGAGTGGGTGTTATATAGTGAATGAGGTGATTAGAAACAGCTGTGTGCAATGAGTGCAATCAGTGCAGTGTGCAAATCGTGCAAAGAATGATGGGATATGTAGTCCGGGGTGCTATGCAACAGTTTGTGTTGTGCGAGAGTCAATGTAATGGAAAGGGTGACCTCTGGTGGTGAATAAACGGAAGTCCATGGACCGAATTCGTGACAATGTCATTTTGAACACATTTTCATAAATTTTACTAGTCTGCTAGTCTGAAAATATAGTCTGTTACTCACACAGACAAATCGCACCATGTTTATATGGATTATTTTATAAATACATACTGTCACGGTTTGGTGCATGAGGGAACGCACGAAGACGAAGATGATAATGATACACAGTCTTTAATAATCCACATAGGGGTAATCCATAGAAAGAAGGCAGAAAACACACGTACACGTCGACGAGACCGGACAACCAAACACTGAACAGAATGCAACTTATATGGGGATTGTTAATGAGGATAATTGACAAGACACACCTGAACATAATGACACAAATCAACAGGAGACAGAAATAGGTCACACAGAGCACATGGGGAACGAAAACAGTCCTGGGGGGTGACAGATCGCCCCCCTCCCAGAAGGCGCGACCTCGCGCCGTGGAGAAAAAGGGATAGGACGGAGGGGGACTACGGAGGAGGACAAAGGAGTGGATGTGGGATGGAAAAAGGAGATTAGAGAAGGTTCAGGAGGTGGCCGAATGACCGTGAGGAGGACGAACAACAGAGTCCATGGTGGTGATGATGGAGGGAGGAGCCAGGGTGACAACAGAAGGGAACCAGAGCAAAAACAGTCCTGGGGGGTGACAGATCGCCCCCCTCCCAGAAGGCGCGACCTCGCGCCGTGGAGAAAAAGGGATAGGACGGAGGGGGACTACGGAGGAGGACAAAGGAGTGGATGTGGGATGGAAAAAGGAGATTAGAGAAGGTTCAGGAGGTGGCCGAATGACCGGGAGGAGGACAACAGAGTCCAGGGTGGTGATGACGGAGGGAGGAGCCAGGGTGACAACAGAAGGGAACCGGAGCAGGAGGAGGAGCCAGGCAGGACCCAGGCCACAGCCATGATGGCAGCCCATGGTGGAGCTGACGGAGGGAGGAGCCATGGTGTAGGAAGGGCCGACGACTCCAGGGGGCCGACCGACGGCGGCGGAGCAGCAGGTGGTGGAGGAGCCCGAGGTGGAGACGGAGAGCCAATGAGCCAAGGCGACACCGAGGATCCGGAGGGCCAAGGCAGAGCAAATGGCGCCGGCGACCGAGGCGGAGACGGGGATCCGGAGGGCCACGGTGAAGCCGGAGCGACTGAGGACCAAGGTGGAGCCTGAGGGAAGGAGGAACCTGACAGAGCCTGATGGACGGAGGGATGAGGCGGAGCCAGAGGAGTGGAGTCCCGAGGTGGCGGATGGTTGACGACAGACCAAGGCAGAGCCGGAGGAACGAGGGAGCCCGGCGGAGCTGGTGGACTGACAGGCCACGGTGGAGAGGAGGGAGCTAGGAGCCATGGTGGAGCCACTGGGTCGAAGGGCCGAGGCGGAGTCCGGGACTCAGAGGCTGGAGGCGGAGACAAGGGATCCTCCAGCCACGACGCCGATGGAGACTGGCAGACCCACGGCAAATCCAGCACACAGATGGTGGGCTGAGGGTGAACAGAGGGGCTGACAGGTGACAGCGGTGGCGATGGAGAAACAGAGATGACAGGAGAAGGCAGGAGAGGGAGGTTGGGTGGGAAATCCAGACAGACATATAGTTCCAGGCAGACAGACCGTTCAGGGCTGACAGAGTTCATATGAAGGCAGGAGAAGAGGGGGCATGTCTGCATATATGTCCTCATCACAGTCCATAGAGTGGTGCTCACCCTCAGCCATGGTGCAATGGGTGGAGCTTCCCTCCACGCTCTCGCTGTTCATAGCGCTCTCCACTGTGGTGAGCTCTGTTGCCGGCTCTTGCGCCTGGTCTGACGTTGCGGGCTTCGTCTCCACGGCGATCCTCAGCTCTGTTGCGGTCAATGGTGATGGCTCGTAGTTTGCGGCGGGCTCTGGCTCTCCGTCAGCGGTGGGCTCAGGCTTTGGCTCCGCGCAGCGGGGAGATGGTGGGCTGGGCTCTGGGGCCAGAGTGGGGCTGGTGTCGTCGTCCGCGATGTCCACAGTCAGCGGCAATCCACAGGACACCAGCACCCACTCCACAAAGGCGGCGAAATTCCCCCGAGGACCATCTCCGGACAACCGCGCTCTGCACTCGTCGTTCAGGCTGGTCTTGTAGAAAGTGCAGAGGCATTAGTACGTAAGGTTGGCGATTTCCACGAATAGTCTTGTATGATCCTCGAGGGAAAGGCTCCTCTGCTCCAGCATGAGGAGGAAGCAGGCCGGGTTATTCATAACAAAAATAAAAACTTTCAAAACAGAAAACAAAATGAGGGGAACACGCCATTATACTTTTTCAAGGTCCGTTCTTCTGTTACGGTTTGGTGCATGAGGGAACGCACGAAGACGAAGAAGATAATGAAACACAGTCTTTAATAATCCACATAGGGGTAATCCATAGAAAGAAGGCAGAAAACACACATACACATCGATTAGACCGGACAACCAAACACTGAACAGAATGCAACTTATATGGGGATTGTTAATGAGGCAAGTTCAGCGAGAGCACCATAATCGCACCTGACTTCACTAAACCAATTGAGTTGATTCTTTTTATTTGATTCTCTGATTTGTTAGGATACCAAAAGATAAAAATGTAATTAGTTGGTTACATCTCTATACAATCACAATAATATGTTGCTAAGAAAGAAATCCGTGCTTCTGTGCACCAGCTGTGCTCAAGGGTGATTAGCAGAGATGAATATTGCTGATTTACATATAATGGATCTTCATAAGGTAGGTTATTCTCATCTTGCATGCTTTCATAAAAATCCCACTCATTCATAATTTAGCAGCTAAATCTAAGATGACTTGTTTCTTTGATGGATACTATTTCAGGATCAGGAAGGAAGAAATTATTTAAGAGCTTACATCACAAGGGGAAGAGATTCAGAGACTTCAAAGACGTTCGAACACAGGGAAGCATGTGGAACAGTGTGCGTTCTGTCAAAGAGAGAAAGGGAATGAGAAATGAACCGTTCAGCTTGTGCAGAACCGCTTTAATGGGGGATTTTGGACAGTAACGATGCCTTTTGAAATGCACTTGTCCAGGCACAATGACAATGAGATGAACAGGGGAACATGTTTATTATGGTCAAGTCTGTTGCAGAACAAAATGCATTTGTTTTAAATTAGAATAAACACTACTTGGCTTCCTATTCAGGTTTATAATGTTCAAAACATCTAACTACAAACTTCATTCCCTCCCTAAAAGGCTTTGATACAGTTAGAGCTCTGTGTTTCAGTGTATTGCATAAGTATCTGTGTGGTGCAGAATCACAGAGACACAAACCTGACACACAGCATGTATCAAAGTGGAATTATGTAATGATGTTCCACAATAGGATTTTAGTCCTATAAGTACTCATCTATTCACCTTACTTTGACCACAGCATTCAATTTTACAGCACTGATTTCTGTATATGTCTATGTAGTTATATACTATATAATGGGAACTTAAGCACTAGTTGCCAGTAAATATTTATCTTTTTATGAAAATCAGTGTCTAAAAACATTCTGTTTGAACATTTCCACCGTTGTTGCCCAAGAAAAAAGATGCAGCTCATTTAACATTTTTAACCAATAGGTGAATACTATATGTTAATTGTCACAATGGGAACATGCCATTAAATAAACTCTCAGAAAAAAAAGGTACAAAAGCTGTCATTGGGGCGGTCAGGGGAGCCATAACAGGGTGGAAGGTTAGGACGATTCCAAGGACCCGACGAGGGAGAGGGGGCCCGGAACGCGAAAACGTGATCACGGAGAAGATTGCGATCCCCCAAGAATGCGATCACGGAGGGGGCATGAGTCAATATGCTGTTCAGGGGGCCCAGAAACCATAGCGGTGCCACTTGGGGCGGTACCCTTTTGAAAGGTACACATTTGTACCTTATTTAGCCCTAAAGGGTGCATAGAAGTACCTTAAAGGTATACCTTACATACCTTACTGATACATATTTGTACCCTTTGAAAAGGTACTGCCCCAATTACAGCATTTCTACTTTTTTTGCAGAGAGTGTAGACTATAACACTTTTGTGAAAGTAATTTTCATGTATTGTCTCTTTAGGTTTAATAACGTCGCAATGAAATAGAATAAGCAATAGATCATTTCTTCTGACATATACATCCAAGTGTAACAGATTACTGAAAAAAAAGAAAGAATGTAGGACAGGACTTGTTCTGGTTCTGACCCATCGGTTGTTAATTGGATTTTGAGATGTGGGTGATGCATGAGGTTGATCACCTTTAATTTCACCAAACTGATCACTAAAAACACACACATCATGTTTTCAAGTCTGATTTTGATGTGACATAAAAGCAGTGATATCTAAGCCTGTGAGTTATACACTTACTTTTTAATTAGTCTTCCAATTAACACCCTTTTTTATTACTTTAGACTGATTTGCAGATGCAGAATGTGCACAAAATTGAGAGGCAGGATTTATGAACACCGTGATAGACCAGTCAGTGCAACGGAGCCATTGCCTCCACTGATATGACTTTTCCCCATTCATTCTCAATTACCCCCAACCAAAACCACTGTTCGCTTTATAGGGTCTATTAAAACCTCAGGATAGGCAAGAGAGATGCTGCATTCCACTGTATCTTTAACGACTGATGTTGCTGTTGGACAGCGTCACTTTAGAAAAACAAGAGATTTCTTCACTTTTTAATGTCATATTTCATAGCATTTGCATTTTTCAGTTAAATTTTTAGATTTTTAGATTTTTAAATTTTTAAATTTTTCAGAGGAGCTTACAAGGCCCTCCCCCTCCCCCACCTCGGTGCCTCAGACCACATCACTGTCATGCTAATGCCTGCATACAGACCGCTCGTTAAAGTCACCAAACCAAAATACATATATTGCAAAGTTCAAAATAAAGTCTCTTACCCAGACCAACAAATCACACCGTTTATACATATTTTTTTAAGCACAAATGTTTAAAGATGCATAAATACTATAAATTATAGTATAAATGTTATAGTATTTGTTGGCTGCCAAGAGTCCCAAGTGTATGGAAAATTTGTCTGCCAAAAATCTGTAATCCGGCAACTGTGTAAAAATCAAATGGAAATGGAATATGAATCTATATTGGATTAAAAAAGAGGGACTTGTCTCCTCATTTTAGATGTTCACTTTTGTCCTCCTCTGAGAAAACACTCCTGATACACATGGATGAATCGTTCATAATAAGACATATAACATGCATTTAGCAAGAAGGTATGGTGAAGTTTCATTTCAACTTTAAGACATTGCATTTTTATTTAGTTTCATTCGATTTTCTGCTACACTAATCATCTCTTGCATGCAGAACACATGAACCTGTTTTCCTGCACTGCTGTGAAAAAAAAAAGCATTTTTAATCTATAATTTTGGCCTGTTTTCCATTAAAAGTACCTAAACATCCTATATTTGATAAATATATTTGATAGATATATTTGCTTGAGAAGCAAACTTGTGTAAGATATTAAGATTTCAAAGGATATACCTTAAAATAAGTTTATTTTCTTACCTCACGGCTTTTTTAAGCATAAACCTCACAAATTTTGTGAGATTTATGCAGAACCAGAAAGAAAAACAACATGGTGATATTTTTAGCAGAAAACAAAAGAAAAGTAATGATTAAGAAAGTGATTTTGTAGGTTATTGTGGAAAGTAGCAGTGTTGCACCACTGAGCACTTAGCAACACTCTTCACCTGAGGGATCTTTTGTTCTGTTTTCTCCCCTCACCAATCAATACTGCACTTTCTCCTCGGGATAAAGATAGTTCAGGAGACTGAAATACATGTGATGCCATCCATTCGAGAGCTGTTTCAGACTGCTATTTCTAGATGTGCACTAGGTTTGAAAGAGGAAGCCTCTTTCCCTTTCACACAGTATATGATATTTCTAAGGGGCCTATGGAAAGAATGACATGTCAGAAATAAACGCTTTTCTTGTTTTGCTATTTAAATCTTATTTTCTGTTCCATTTGTTTTTGAAATGCAGTTTTATCAAACTGCTGTTTTCTGTCTCAACAGAAAGAGAGCCGTGTTCAATTACCTTCCTAGAGCTCTCATGATCCCACCGCTAATCTATCTGACCTACAGCTGACTTTGTGTTTTCTTCTTTTGGAAAAAGCAATTTGGAGATGAGGCATTTTGTCATTGGTGCAACCTGTCTGTGACAGATACTTTGAGCTTGTTGTCTAGCTGAGAGAAAGGAGAAAATGTGATGAGAAATGAGGAGACAAAAATACTGACAGAGAGAGAAAGAGAAAGCTGAAGTGTCCGCAGGAATAATTCCTCAGTTATCCTTCAGTATTAAGGTTAAGCTCTCACAGTCACAGAGTATGTGGTTATATCTCAGGACATCGCATCTGAACCATAGTCTGACATGTCAGAAAGCCCCAAACTAATGTATTTATTCTGTTTTAAAACACCTTTTCAATTCAAAGAAAAATTCAGAAAAGCAGCTGCTAAACAGTGAACGTTTGCTTCTGATCAAGTTTGGTTTATAATTATTTCACCTAAATTTAGCTAAAAAACCTATAATAGGCTGTTTAAAGGCAGATTCCATTGTGAAATTATTAACTTCAATATACATTAAATTATTGAAAATATACCGCATAATATACTGTGTTAATATATTACAATACACTACTAAATAATACATAATGAATTGCCTCTCTACATATATTGAAAAATATGACAATATATTTACTTACATATTGTAATAATGTATATAATTTTATTTTTAGTAATGCACTTCATAATATACAGATGTACATGTGATAAAATATGGTATTTTGTGTATACATATATTTGAGAATGTACTATAAATGTACATTTGTACGGAAACATGTATATGAAATATATGTACCCCATTATTAGATAGCATATGTTGTGATATATTTCCATATATTTGTATTTAACACTTAGTCCATTAAGTATATATATATATATTTATATATTTTTTTTTTCTTGAGTAATAAGAGTCTTACCTATATGTTAAACATGAAAATTATTATTTTTACACATTTAGTCATTTGCAATTATCCATAGCAAATTGACTACTGAATTGGTCTCAGGGCATATAAATGTTTAATTAATTAGAGACAAGGAGGAATGGGGACTGTAGAAGCTAACTAATTAGTGCCTAATCAAACTGATTCTCCCTGTTAAACATTTTTTGTAATGAGGGAATATTGTTTCAACTACAATCGAGTGAGAATCTATAGTAAATTGAAATATTTCTGTGTAAACAATATATCTTTTTTAGTCTTTTTTTATGTGTATTGCACAGTATGTTAAATATGTTTTGCTGTACTTCAGAGTCTGCTTCTATAGCTGCTGCTTATTCATACTATTTTTGTACCTGTTTCGTGGTTGTCTTGGCATGCTTGACAGACAGGGAACAGTGTGAGTAAATCTCATGCTGAGTTTCTATTTCGACGCGTTTCTTCGGTTGGTTTGTCTGGGGTGGATGGGACTGCGTTAGGACTATGTTAGATGAAGTGCAGCATTTGTGCACACTGCTGCAATAAAGCAAGTGACTGCATGAGGCTTCAGGGGCTCAACTGTGCATAGAGGACAAGCTGACAGTTCCATCTGCGTGCTGTCTTGCTTTGGCATCCATTTCTGGCAGTGATGACACAGGTCAGCAGCAAAAAGATAGACGGGGTTGAAAGAAAACTAAAGCCGCCCACCCGGTTGTTCTTCCCCATTAGTTTAACAAACTACTGAATGTTTGAAAAGGCTATGAGGATTGCAGCAGCTTAAAGGAATAGTTTTGTCATCATTTACTCCACATGTCATTCCAAACGTGTATGCTGTAATTGAATGAGAGTTCATAGTGACCACTAGTGAAGATCAAAAAATGATAACTTCTATTTGCAGAGTGATGTTCCAAGAGGACAGTCCATCAACACTGGGGCTTACCACTGTTTGTATCACTCCACCTGTCTGTGTTTGAGTGTTCCAGATAAACTGTGCATTGGTGGTGGGGATTTTTCAGTGACTCTTTCTGCAGATTACAGTTACATCCATATGGTAGTGACAAGAGACTGTCTTTATTTATGAGTCATTGAATCGTTTATTTAACCGATTAGTTCAAAGCACTAATCCATTCAGAAACAAAACATGTCACTGACATGTGTCATTGCATTATTCACTCAACTGATCCATTCAAAAGCATTTTTCAGTGACTCAGTCTTTAGTGAGTCATTGAACTTTTTTGAGTCATTGAATCATTTACTCACCCGAGTCAGTGATTTATTGTAGCTCAAAGATCTATTACTCTGATTTCTGCTGTTGCTTTGTTTGAACTATTTTAATTGGAACTAGTTGGAACTATTTTATTGGCAAATCAAAAATAGACAAAGAAATTGGCAATATGGTGTCTAAAATGTAAGTTAATCAATATTAATTTTCTGTTCATTAAATTGTTGTACATACATATGCACACAGTATTCAACTGTGGGTTGTGGGATGACGTGCTGTTTAATTAAATAAAACTTCTGATTAAAATCAAATTCCGTTTTTGTTTTGTTTACAGTGTATGTCTATTTTCTTCAGTCTTATTGTACATTGCATCTTGGTATACATACACACATTGAGACAATACCTGCTTAAAGGGATAGTTCACCCAAAAATGAGCATTCTGTCATCATTTACTTACCCTCAAGTTGTTACCAACATTGTATGAATTTCTTTCTTTTGATGAACACAAACACAAAATATTTTGAAGAAACTTAAATTTCTGGTCACCATTGATTTCCACTGCACGGAAAAAAAAATCAGTGATTATCGACTTAAATTTTGGTCTGTTTCTCGAGCAAAGCTACCATGTCTTTGGAAGACCTGGAAAATAGTTCACACGATGTGGAGTGCCTTTATGGTGTGTTCTTGTCCTTTTTCGAACTTGAGAGCCATGGTCTACAGAAATAAAACAACATACAAGTTAAAAACATAAAGGTGAGTAAATAATGACAGTACTTTCATTTTTGGGTGCACTATCCTTTTAACAACATCCTACAAAGGACTGAGTTGCTGTCAGTTTAATGAGGACATTGGAATGAGGAAAAAGGCGAGGGAAGGGTGAGATGTCCTTCACTGGATGAAGAGCATGAGAGTGGGTGTGTTGGGAGAGATGTCAAAGGAAACAAGGGCCACATGGCACTCACGCTGCTTCACTCAGCATGCTACTGCACAGACGCCTTGACAGGAACTTCTATGCAAGGTTAACAAGATGCAAAATTATGAACATACAGAACGGGTCATTCTGTCTTTCTGCATAGCATGGGACCGAAGCAGAGCTCTCCTGAGATTTCAGACACCACAGCACTGCAGGCTTTGCAGAAACAGCATTCACACTGGCATCAAACGTGAGTGGATGGCAGCGTCAGTTGGAGATTGCACTTGCAGTGGGATTTGTGTGAAAATGGAAAGGTGTGCTCGCAACTTGTTGTCTTTCACTTTCCATAATCACAGTAGCTGCTTCTCCCACTCGAAGGACAGAGCAAAGACAAATTAAGCATCTCCCCTGCCATCCAAGCCTAAAGTGAACCAAAGTGATTTTAATACCATTGAAAAGCATTACTTCAGAGTTATTACTTCAGGTTAAAATGTAAATGTCTTTTATTTCAATTTTCCATAATGTTCTCATAAAGTTCATAAATCTGGTCTCGAGAAGCGTAGTTTCCAGTGTCATTTAAAATCTTTATCACAATATGCCATCAAAATGGATTTGATTTGTATGTTCCTCCATCCGTCTGGTTATTAATTCAATACTGAAACAGGAAATATGATTTTCGTCCTCTTTGGTCAGTTTCAAACAGCCATTGTATGAAATAACTCTAATGCTCTCGATCTCATTGTCATTTCCTATCAGCCCAAAGACCGGAATGGTGTAATTTACATCTCATTGTCCTGAGAAAGAAAAGAAAGGAGAAAGTCACGCTTTTCAATTTGAACGCAAGCGTTTTTTTGCTCTGTAAATTAAAGAAAGGCGGCTCTACCGATGGCTTCAGCCCTTCAGGTGCCTGACAATCACTGAATCTGGAAAATTGCTCTGCCTCCCAAGAATACCATGTACTCTCTAAAACAGCCAGAGACGTCATTATCCCACTCCTTTTCCCATCTATAGGTCGACTAGATATATCATACTGCAAAGAGCGAAAAAAGAAAAAAAACTGCAAATTGGCGAGAGTGAATGTGTGAAAGCAATGCATTACAGAGATGCTCTCTTGTTGTGTTATAAGATAATTTATGCAAAATCATGCATAATGAAAAGTGATTCAGGGTGAATAATAATGAGGCCTTTGCAGAATAAAATTGTGTAGGATCTAAAGATCAGAAGATGATTTAAAAAAAAAAAATGTGTGAAAACACCTCTCCTCCAGTGAGGTGCCTTTATCACTATGGGATCTCATTGCTTGCTATGCCGCAAAGGGGAGAAAATAACAAACTTAAAGCCCAGTTCAAGTAGAAGAAAATTAGAAAGGGGCAAATTAGCATCTTATATAACATTATCAATTCCCACTAAGAGCACTTTATGAGGACACATACCCATCATTGCTGTAGCTCAATATTTCTTGATTTAGGTTAAATAGTCTCCTAGCAACCACTGTGATGAAAATAAAATAAAAAATAAAATAAAGTTGAGCAAAACAAGATCTATTATGGCCTAGTTTTGTGCACTGTAAAAATGCTTTTGTCATTGTGTCAGATTTGTATCCCTCCAACTTAAAGTTGTCAAAAACAGTTCATTGAACTTATCACTACAAAACCTGTAGTTTTATTTAAAAATTTAGTGGAGTTACTTTTTAAGTGTATAATATTTCAAGAAAATGTGGTGAAATGGTTTCTTACTCTAATGATCCTTGTTGAGATTAGTTATTATAGCCAAATGCAAATGAGAAAAAAGGCCTACTTTTTCCCCTGTCCATTTTGTTGATTACATTGAAATATGATAGATAATATGATATATATATAAAAATAAATATGATATATATATAAAACCTTCACATGTAATAAACGCCTAACAAAAGCTGCATAAGAAACAATGACAAATCATGTTATAGATTCTCAACACAGGAAGCCATTTTTATGGACATTAGTCACAGTTACCATTTTAATCAAAACATTGCAAACAGATCCAACGTTTATTCACAATTGCTTCTACAAAGAACTGATTTTAATTAACAAACGTTCAATAGAAGCTGATTAGGTGTGTGCATTTGTTTGGAATAAAAAATGAGCTAATCACAGTTCTAGTCAAGAACGACAATGAATAATGAATAACGACAGTGCTGTTAGCGCTTTGTCCCGTTCAATTAGAACCGACACTTCATTACAAAAGCACAGAAACAGCGTCCTCTACTGGTAGACTAGCAGCAGAATATCAAAACGGCGAAAAAAACAAACAAACGTACGTACTCGTGCAGATAGTTACTCTCTAAACATTTGTAAAACTAATACCTGCATGTATGTTATTTTTTTTTTAATTAGATACAACCAATCTTTATTGACATTTTTATGTGTTAAAATGTACAGGAAATAAAGAATATGGGCTACATATAGTAGCCTATCTCATATTAGACAAAAAGAAAGGTTCTTTAATGGCATCTGTGATTCCAAGAAAAAACGTTCAACATGTGTTAAAACTTTCCATTGCACAAAAAGGCTCTTTAGATTTTTTTAAATGTTCTTCACAGTAAGAAAATATGTTTTTTTTTTAAAGAACTGATCACTGAAAGATTCTTTGGGGAACCCAAAGTTGTTCTTCTATAGCTTTGCTGTGAAAACCACATTTTGGAACGTGTATTTTTACGAGCGTATGAAAGAAGACTGAAAAAGCTATATTGATATACTGAAAATATTATTAAAAAAGAACAGTATGTACAGTATATACATTTCATCTCACAGAGCTCACTCCATTGATTCTCCATCACTCTCCTGAGAGTGAAACTGACATTTCTCTGAAGGATCCGTCATACTCCCCTCCAGACAGTGTCCCTCCTGAGCGTAGTACTCAAACTCAGTCTCTTCTCTCCAGGACATCTCCTCACTGTGGTAGCCCTCCAGATCCTCAGCATTAGCGTGACTGAGAGCTAAGCTCAGGATTTCTTTCTTCTCCTTATAGAAACGGAGCTCCCTGCCGGTTCCCCGGGCCTCCCCCAGCTCCTTCACGGCCAGCTGCAGCTCTTGGGAGAGCAGGCCGGGGGATTGCTGCTCCTTCTGTAACCAGTCCAGAGCCATGTGGCTGCGCGTACACTCGTCCAGATGCTGCTGGGAGTAGTAGAGGATCACCTCCTGTAAAAGATGCATTTGAACAAGATTGAGAAGGTGTGACATATAATTGACAGAACTGGATCTATGGACAGTAGGCTAATAGTCCCACGACTCTAACCTCATAGCAACATACTAATAACTACTCAGAAAGCCTTAACAAGTGCATAGCAACACTCAGGCAACCACCTCAACACCTACAGCATCATGACAGTAAACATTGCACAGCAACAATCACATTTTCCACAGAAAAGACTAGAAAAAACTAGTGAATTCTTACGTGGCGGCTACATCTCATCTCCCGAAAAGCCTTCAGAGTGCCATTCCAGTGCAGAAGTTGAAAAACAGTCATAATTTCCTTAAAAAAAAAAAAAAAAAAAAAGGAAAAGAAAATAAGACAAAAAGTTATTATAATAACTAATATTATAACTAAAACGCCTGTTTGTGTTGATATGTATAGTCAAAGTTCATTTAAAATATAGCCCATTTAAAAGTATAAAAAAGTACTTTTAAATGGACTATAAATATATATATTTAAAAAAAAAGTATAGTGCAGTTACTTATTTATTTATTTAGTAAAATATATAATTTAAAAATATGAGGACAAAACATTTTGGTACAATTACCAGAACTAAAAGACCTGCAGCATAATCAAATTCCTGGAGACATCATCACATGGTTTTTGTTTTTGAAGTATGCTGATCATATTTAACACATTAGTGTCTAAACAGTTGGCGTATTGCTTTAGCATTTCTTCTTCACTTCAGACTGATGTCATAGTGAGGATTACTGTAGACTTATGTGTGAAACAGAGCCTCATTGTGCGTACAGCATGTGAGTGATCTTTTTTTTTCTATACACATGAACTGGTGATCTTCTATAGGCTCTGGAGAACATCCACAAATAGATTTTGGTGCAGTGTCTGTAAGAGAAAATTGTATCCTGCCACACAAGTAGCCTTTTTTGCTATTTGTCCTGTTTTCACACTTTTGACAGAATGTGTAGCATGAGCAAAGTTCTGACAGATTAAACATTATAAGCATTTCCTGGCAGCTTTTATGAAAAATCTGCATGTGAAACATCAGCCTAATTATGGAGTTTTTAATGCTAATGAACACATAATATGTAACAATTTATCACAGTGTAGCTGAAGCTTTCAAGCTTCAAAGAGGACACAAAACCCATAACCATAACATTAAAGTGTTTCAAGTGAGCTGTTCACTGAAGTATTATGACAGTTTTGTGTGAGAAACAGACTGAAATGTATTATTCACAGATAATCTATACACTGTCCCCTGGTAGTGTAATTATATACCGTTCAAATGTTTGGGGTTGGTAAATATTTTTTAAAGTGCAACTCATTAAGTCTCTTATGCTCACCAAGTCTGCTTTTACTTGAACTTGAGCAAAAACAGTAATATTGTGAAATATTATTACAATTTAAAATAGCTGCTTTCTATTTGAATGTATTTAAAATGTACTAGTTTATTCCTGTGATGGCAAAGCTGAATTATCAGCATGTCACATGATCCTTCAGAAATCATTCCAATATGCTGATTTGCTGCTCAAGAAACATTTTTCATTATTATCAATATTGACGCTGATTTATATAGTCGTGCTGCTTATTATTTTATGGAAAATGAATTCATAACTCCAACCGACGACTACTAAAGCAACTATACTGTGTACTATATAGAAAATCTAAAGTGTCTAATTCTTTATATCATTACATAACTATATTTAAACTACATTAGGATCCAGCAATATTTTTAATCATACATCTATAGTATTTCCAACTTTACCTGCATACAGTACATACAGCACACAATAAGCAATATATATTATATAGCAAATCTGAACTCCATGTTTGTATATATCATTACAAAATGTAAACTAAATTATCGCACAGCTCTATATATAAATTTGTATATATTTTATAAATGTAACTTTATTAGCATACATACAGCATACTCAAGTAAACAATATATACTATATATCAAATCTCAACTGTTTATATCATTGCAAACTATATTATCACCCAGCTTTAATATGCTAAATGTGACTATAAGGAATGAAGGTATTAAGATATTATAAACACTGACATGGTTTTCTGTAAAGCTGCTATTAATGTGTATTGTGAAAAGCAATTAAATAAAATTGATCTTACAAAATAAAAAAGGTCTGATTCAAAATAATGATTCATTCACAAATTGGATATCATAATTCTCTCACTGATGCTTCATGTAGAGCAGGGCTAATATTAAGACTGTCACTGAATTACATGTAGCCTCAATTTTAGTCTGTTCTTCACACAAAGCTACCATAAAACTACTAAAGACTAGTCAGTAGTCATATGGACTACTATTATGATGCTTTTTTTATGTTGCTTTTGCACCCTATCTGTAGCTTGAATGGTCCAGTGCTGATTCATTGTCATTGCATGGAAAAGAGCAGCTGAAACATTATTCAAAATATCTTCTTTTATATTCCACATCCAGTTAACAGAAAGTCACACAGATTTGAAATTACATGAGGGTGAATAAATAATGACAGATTTACAGATGAGCTAATACTTAATTAACAAGCAAGATTTCTCTTGGTCAACCTGCTTCAGCAAACATTCCAGCTAGACCAGCACCCAACCAGCATA
This sequence comes from Sinocyclocheilus anshuiensis, assembly GCF_001515605.1. NCBI lineage: Eukaryota > Metazoa > Chordata > Actinopteri > Cypriniformes > Cyprinidae > Sinocyclocheilus > Sinocyclocheilus anshuiensis. The sequence continues at coordinate 342,280 of NW_015555723.1, forward strand.
AACCAGTCTGGACCAGCTGGAGTTTTCAGCAAGGTTACATAAAGGCTGTTTTTTTTTTCCTAACCTGAAATTCCAGCATGGTTTTCCCAGTGTTCAGCTCCAGCATGAGACAGTATGCTCCTATGCTGGTGCCGGGGTCAGATGCATCTGCAATGTTACCCTGTGAACAGTGGGACACAATGACTTACAGACGTGTCATCACTCAACCCAAGCAGACACAAATACAGAGGGAGGTCTGGGTTTCATTAAACACCCCTTTGCTTTGTTATTCAGTCAGAGCAACTTGTCTTTATTGTTGGAGAAGAAAAGGCCAAGACTGCAGAGGATAAATGACATGAGAGTGAAGGGAGACCACACAGACACGCACATACACACGCTCCCACAGAATGTGAAAATCTTGGCAGCTACATTCAGGTTTGGGTTGAGGGAGGGTGACATGACTTTTTCTTTGTAGAGGTTTTTTTAATTAAAACATTTTTTTTTTTGGTACAAAGCCAATTTATCATTGGAATTGCTTCTTGGCTCTTCATTATAAGGAACAAGGTGGAGCATGTGGGATGGAGCCAGTGCAAAGACATGGATCTATAACTAGTGGGTGGCCTTCCGTACTTCCAAATTATACTGTTTCTATAGACTGGAAAGCTTTTAGAGCTGAATACACCAAAAGCAATCTACAACTGAGCAGGAATGTACAGATGAGATTTCTTGCTACTGTTAATAATGTACTCGCCCGCCAAAAAGGCCTAAACATCATGTAAATCTCAGCCGTGTCAACTGCAAACTCAGGTTTGTTGATAAGCAGCTTAATAGTAATGAGACTCACGCTGGTGGTGCTGACGGCTTCCTTCACGCTGCGTGATATGAACTCGGGAGTGATACGGCGGCAGGGCAACTCGTTAAATGTGGAGTTCATCAGAGCAATACGAGCTGCGTCACGTCTGGCCTCTGCTTTACTGTAGCAGTACTGTCAGAGAGAGAGAGGCTTTCAATGAATCATCATCATCAAATGCTGAAATATGATAATCTACACTGATTGGGCATTCTTTAGGATTTATTTTGTTCTTGATAACATAAACACTCTGGTTGTGCTTCAAAGGAATAGTTCACCACAAAATGTTCTGGTCACAGTGGTTAACAGGTGAAGGGGAAGGTTATCAGTGAATAATGACAAGTTTTACTATATTTCTCAAAAAAAGCTACCGTATTTCACAGTTACAAAGAAACAGCAAGTAACACATTTTGAAGTAGAAAACTTAAATTATATTTTTTGCAATTTAAGTAATCTTTGTTTTATTTACAACTTAATAATTATAATTTTTTTTTACAGTGTACATTTCAACAACAACAGAAGTAACTATGAAATTACATATAAAGATATACTTAAGTGGGTCAAGTCCCATTCATTCTCATTTCTTGGAAAAGAGCAGCCAGCACAGCCTCCATAATATCTCCTTTTGTCTTCCACACAATTATGAAAGTCATACAGGGCTGGAACATGAGGGTGAGTAAATGACAGAATTTTCATTTTAGGGTGGACTAATCATTTAAGTTAAACTAGTCCTAGCATGTCTTGAACACAAAGCCACAGAATTCCTACTAACCACATCACAATATGTTTTAGATGATGTCTGTGGATCACAAACACGATTAAAGACAGATTTGAGGCTAGCACCCTTGAGATTAGTTTCTGGATTTGTAATATTGCTGAAAACCCTTACTGTGCAAAATAATAACCAGGCTATTACATTTACAAGCAGTGCTGAAATGAAGATGAATATGTTTGGACTTTTGAGAATAAAAAAAGGAGAAAAGATTAGCAAAAATATATGAGAGCAGTGTTTTGAGCATAGAAGATGTTGAACAAAAAGTTCTGGGTTGCATTTCCCAAAAGCATTGTAAGCCTAAATAGATTGTAGAAACCCCTGGCACCAATGGTCTCTACGATCTACTTAGACTTACAAAGCTTTTAGTAAATACAGCCTTGGTCTTTGATCTAAAAGGAAACTCCTCAATGGAATTGGGCTACTCTTTGAATTAAATAATCAGTACAAAGTGTAAGAGTATTTTCAATGTGCTCAATCACTGATCAAAGATTACAGTCCATTTAGACAGTATAGTGTCTCTGAAGTGGTAATTCTCTGGTGTGCTTCAGTCTTTTCAAAGAGCAGCAGCTAGTCCTGAATTTTCCTCAAATAACAGTCATTTCAAATAGAAATCATGGTAACTGCCTCCCTGGTTACAACTATAATAAATACCCATAGTTCCTAGTTATTTAAAAAAAAAAAAAAATGACAAGATCTGTTTGCGGTCATGTTATGTGTTTCATATTGACAAATTAATAAATAAACTCATTATTTTTTTCGAGATTAATTTCATAGAACATTCCATTTGAACTGAAGGAAAATGCCACACACTGATTTGCGGCTGGCAAGAGTAATTTAGCAAATAAGAACCACCGGTTGGCCCTCCTCATTTTCACACAAGAGCCTTTTTTATGGCTGAAGTGAATAGTACTGATGAGATGCTGTTCATAAAGACACTAGATCTGATTTAGTAATGGAATAAGGCCAGAATTGCACCAAAATGAAGGGATTAAAGTTAATTTTAAACAAAACTTTTGCTCATTAATAATAATTAAAAAATCCCAAATTATAATAGCAAGTAGTGTCTTTATGAATGCATCCCTTATAGTACATGCCAAATAAAAATGTAGTAGAAATTCATATTGAAAGTCAGTTCACTTACCTTAAAATTTCCGAAGCAGCTGCCACCTGGTAAAGTGACGTAGCATATGTAGGGAGGGCCGGGTGAGGGAATGGACTCATAGACTACCAGATTCTCTGTCTCCATCATCATCCCTTTCATTTGCTTCTGCTCCCAAAACTGGTGAAGCATTCCCACAACATTCACTAGAAGCAGGATAAGAAGGAGAATATTTTGAAATGTGATCACATTAAATATATTTATTTAATATTGATGTGCAAAATTTGTATCACTACAGGTGAGGAACTATGATTTCTCTCACATAATTCCCAAGTCACCTTTTGTTTTTACTGAAAAAGAGTTTTGAGTTTCTTGCAAAGGGATAGTTCACCCAAAAATATATATTCTGTCATAATTTACTCCCCTCGTGTTGTTCCAAATCGGAATTACTTTTTTTTACAATGAAAGTCAGGGGGATCCAATGCTGTTTGGACTAACCTTCTACAAAATATCTTGCCGAAGAAATAATGTAATTATGTCATTTGTCCGATTTGGAACAACATGAGGGTGAGTACATTTGAGTGAACTAACCCTTTAAGATGCTTTGCGATGATATTGTGTATTTTATTAAAATCGTGTCTGTTAGTATTCAATCTTTTACCTCACAGATCACGAAAAAGCTACAGAGGCTCAGCTGTTTATAATGTCAAAGTGGTTAAATAAGAGGTTTTTGACTGCTGTGTTTATTGAAATTGTGCCTGCTCATCAAACAAAGCCAGTTCAGACAGTGTCACTGCCAAAACTTTGAGATGAAAGTTACCATTTTACACTGATCTATGTCACTGATACACAGAGTCACCCGACGCATTAGTTATAATCATTGCAACAGGCAAATGAAACTGCATGTTAAAACCAGTTAAACTCTGCGGACCCGGATACGGGTCCAAAATGACGTAAAAAATGTTTATGCTTCATTTACATAGCCTTCCTTATATGGTATCAGCCCATATATGGGTTCATTTGAAAGCTTGGAGTGTCTTCTTTACAAAGAACACCATTCCTTTTGGTTTTTATATTCATAAAGCAGTAAAATTAAGCTTAGAAATGTATTCGTCCCACACACGAATTTCCGCCTAACCATTGCGAATAATTTTTACGAAGAATGTGTATTTTATATATTTTTCACAAAAAAGTCAAGTCATATATCACAAGAAAGCTCTCATTCTCAGGAATTTGACGATGACACAAACCGTTGCAGTCTGTCAGTCATATAATGGAAGTGAATGTGCTCCACTGCTTTAAGAGTCAAAAAAACATACACAAACAAAACCAAATTAAACCCTGCGGCTCGTGACGATACATTGAGGTCTTAAGACATGAAACGATCGGTCTGTGTTTTTGTCCGTGTATGTTTTTTTGACTCTCAAAGCCGTGGAGCTATTCACTTCCATTATATGACTGACAGACTGTTAAAGTAAAAAATCTTCGTTTGTGTTCTACTGAAGAAACAAAGTCACCTACATCTTGGATGCCCTGCAGGTAAGCAGATAAACATCAAATTTTCATTTTTGGGTGAATTATCCCTTTAAAGTGCATGCTTCATCATTCTGCATTTACATTAAAAGACTTTTCTCTCTTTACTGTATCATAAAAAAAAAAACAGATTCCAAAAAACAAAATGGTCATTGGCTTGTCAGAGTAAAATTCAAACATGAGTGTGGCGAGGGGGGCGTGGTTCAGCGAAGTCTGCAGCGGGAGAGAGGGACGGGAGACGAGCGGTGAGTAAGCAGGTCAAGTGCAAAATGATGAACACCTGTGTCTGATTGCAGTAATTGGCCTGGAGAGACCGGATAAAAGGCAGACTGGAGAGCGTGTAAGGGAGAGAGAGACGGGGACTCGTGGCCATCCCTTAGAAGGAGAACCGGCAGAACTGAGTTTATGCCCTGGGCAGATTGCGAACGCGCTATAAGCCCCACTTTTGTGTTTGAGAGCGCGTAAGGGAGAGAGAGACGGGGACTCGTGGCCATCCCTTAGAAGGAGAACCGGCAGAACTGAGTTTATGCCCTGGGCAGATTGCGAACGCGCTATAAGCCCCACTTTTGTGTTTGGTTAACTTTGAGTGATTGAATAAAAGATCCACGAGTCTCCAACCGCCCACCTGAGTCACTTCCTTCTTTCCGATCTACAAACTTGATAACGCCGCCGCCATCATGTCATCTCCGTCAAGTTCGCCGTTTGCGGAGGTCATCCACTCGCTCGCGGGCCTCCATCAAGAGGACCATCAAGCGCTGCTGGACATGAGGAAGGATCAGGAGCGTCGATTCCGGGTCCTCGTCCAGACGCAGCAGCTGGGGGAACATGGCCGGCCCTTCGTGATGGCTCAGCAGCTCTGGGACGCGTGCCGCAAATGGCTGTTGGCCGGGGGGAGCGACGTCGACCAGATCATCGACCGCGTGGTGCTGGAACAGTTCGTCGCGCGGTTGCCGAAGAACACCGCGCAGTGGGTCCAGTGCCACCGGCCGGCGTCGCTGGACCTATTGGGCTCTGGTGGATTCAGGATGTAACCAGACCTTGATCCATCAAAGCCTAATTCAGCCGGCGGAATTGGATAAGAGCTGCGTGGTTCGGGTGCGGTGCGTACACGGGGATGTGGTGAGGTATCCTATAGTGCTCCTAGCTATCCAGTTCCGGGGTCAAAAGCATAACGTGGAGGTCGCAGTTAACCCGCACCTCAGGCATCCGCTAATTCTGGGAACCAATTGGCCAGCTTTTAATCACTTATTGGGGTATATACCTAATTATTCGGACCTTACCAGCCCGCTGACTAACCTCACTAAAAAGGAAGTGCCAGTCCAGTCCAGTTCAATCAAACTCACAACTGTTTGAGCTACAGGAATGCTTATTAGGTTTCAAATTACAATTTTCCCGAAACTTTTATGCTGTTATGCTGTATAATCATAGAGCGGCAGAGAAAACCAAACATAAACAGGCTATTATTAATCATTTTATGTTCGCTCATTGTAATTGTACTAATTTACTAATTTACTCATTGAAGTGATTCCAGCTCATTTATTAATTATGTTCTCATGTTTAACACAATTTTAACTGTTTACATCCACGTCTAACTTTCCACTTATACCAACATTCACTGTAACATCAGTGTGACGGCTGTCCGGCATCAACACATGGAAACATTTTCCCAGCAAAACAAGCAGGTGCCCATAGGCTCTGTGAGGTGAACAAGCATCACACATCAGGGAGTTTTGGTGTGATTTTAGAGTTTCACACCCATAGTAAGTGCAATATTTGTGCAGTCTTGCTTTAATCAGCTCAGGCAGGGCATATAATACACACCCCCTCTAAAGGGGTCAGCAATAATATTGAGAAGGGGAACCAAAGGTATATTTTTGTAAAAAGCCCATGTATGTGGGAACACAGGCTTGTTTTTACAGCATGAAAATGTCCAACTTTTTGTTTGTTTGAAAGAGTCAGCTGCTGCGAGCACCACCCAGTCTGTGTCTGTATGCTTCAAAACACACTACGTGAGTGTTTCATTCCAGTCTGCTGGTATATGAGCTGCATTGCTTGTGTTTGTGAATGAGCTTTGGTTCAATCAAAAGGTTGTCGTTCATCAAAGCCCCTTAAAAATCTGAGGTTATTTCACTATCTTTCCCTGACTAGTTTATAAAAATTAAATATTATTAAATATCATTCTTCCCCGTAGTGAGTGGCAGCCAGTCATAGATTGTTCATCACAGAGTGTGTCGTCCACACACCCACAATTGTCATCTGAATACTCTTCATACAAATAAAATCACACACACACACACACACACACACACACACACACACACACATTACTAGTATTACTATCCTTGTGGGGACATTTGGTCCCCATAACGTGATAAATACCAGGTACACACACACACACACACTTGTATATTTATAGGAACTCTCTATAGGTGTAGTGGTTTTTATATTGTACAAAATGTATGTTATATACCCTTATATTTACCCTCACAAAAAACTACTGGCATGTTTACACTACCATTCAAAAGTTTGGAGTTGGTAACATAATGTTTTAGAAAGAAGTCTCTTAGTGTCACTAAGGCTGTATTATTTGATCAAAAATACAATAAAGACAGTAATATTGTGACATATAATTAGAATTTAAAACAACTGTTTTATACTTTAATATGTTTTATAATGTAATTTATGCCTTTGATGGCAACGCTGAATTTTCAGCAGCAATTATTCCAGTCTTCAGTGTCACATGATCCTTCAGAAATCATGAAAACAGTTGAAAACATTTGTGGTGCTTAATATTTTTGCAGAAATTGTGATACTCTTTTTCAGGATTATTTGATGAATGGAATGAAAGTTGAAAAGAACAGCATTTTATTTGTTTTATCATTGAAATGAGTCCTTGTTGAAAAAAGTATTACTTTCTTTCAAAAAAAAAATCAGAGGCAATTTTTAATTGGTTTATCTAAGTTGTCAGTAGAGCAAAACTAAAACCCATAACCTTCCACAATTAAAGGATAAATACTCATGATCTCTTATTATTCACTTCTCACAATTAATCCAAAGCTAGGCATATTATTTATTTCAAAAAAACTTTTTTGACATTCAGTTAGTTTTGTTGACCCAACAGGACACACAACTTCCCCCTATATAATTCTCATCTATGGGATGCTGCATTTTTTCTTCAGACATTGAAGAATATGAAGCATAAGTTGAGAGAGGAGAACAACCACGCCAAATACATTTGCTACGTCTTACTCACAGTCTTTGAAGGTTCTGTCATCATCAGAATCTGGTCCAGACATGATCTCCAACTGCTAGTCCCACACGTCCCGCAGCAATCCTCCTTCTCCGTCTCCAGCTCTCACATGCTCTGGAGAAGTTCAAAACATCAGTTAAGCTCCATCAAAGGGTGAACATGAGGAGATTCCCTATTAGCCTTCTCCTCTCTAGCCTCCAGAGCAGTCTGTGGAGCCCCCAGGGGTTCTCTTCACTGGCTCGCCCTCCTTTTGTCAAGGGTTGAACTAATTAGCTGTGAGGTTGGTTGTTGCGCTGCACTCCCTTATATTCACGCACACTCTCACCACATACACTCTCACAGCCTGTTGCACACTCCCACTCGACTGAGTCGACTAAGCCCCGGCCCAGGAATGCAGCCCCCTTCTCCATTCATTCACAGCATGCCCCTGCCTTCTCTCACAACTCGCTTTACATATGCAGTGCCCAACTCACTGAACAAACATCCAAGATGGACAGCAGTCAACTTCTGACTGTTTTATAGACCAATTAAATAGCTATTTGTCTTAAAAAAAAACATTAAAACATAATTATAAATCATGTGGCATTCATTTATAAAGAGACTGTCCACTATCCTTATAATACAAAAAAAAAACAATTTATATGCAGTGTAAAACATGAAGTTGTAAATAAAACAAATAATATTGGAATGTATGTTTTACAAGAAAATACTATTTCAGTCTTTCTACTTCAAAATTTCATGTTTAAATGAATGTAACTTGCATTTCTTCGTAAATATCTGTGAAATCTACTAGCACTTTGTAGCAACATTTTTAACTGGTGTGAGATTTACTTTCAATCATGGATTTGTTTCTTACAAACACGTAACTATTCACAAGATGTTAATTGATGGACTGGAGTCGTGTGGATTACTGCAATGCTTTTATCAGCTGTTTGGACTCTCATTCTGACGGCACCCATTCACTGCAGAAGATCCATTGGTGAGCAAGTGATGTAATGCTACATTTCTCCAAATCTGTTCTGATGAAGAAACACACTTATCCACATCTTAGTTGGCCAGAGGGTGAGTAAATTTTCATTTTTTGGTGAACTATTTCCTTTAATTTAAAAAGTCTCAGAAAAGTGAAGTTAGTCTTGAGAACAGCTCTGGCATCATTTGTTTGTACATGCTACTTGGTGTGGTGTTTTGTATCAAATTTTTTTAGTTCTGTCTTAAGAGTCCAAATACCTTTTGAGGCCACTGATTAAATTGCATATATTATTAATAAAAATTACCATACTGTACCTAAAACATTTTTTGGCTTTTTGTGAATTCCTTGTTAAACCCAATGTTAAGTTTTGTTTTGTTGTTTTTTTTAGACCATGATGCAATCTAAGTGATGATCCTGCTCAGACCGCACTGTGTAGTCATACTCAATGAGAAAACATTTCAATTTAGCAGCTCTGAATGCTTGAATGGCTATTGTTCTGAGAACAAATCCAAGTAGCGGACGGCATTCTTCTGAATGGCTCGCTCAGTCTGGTGAACTAAAAGCGCACTTTATTCCCTTTTCTCCACTTAGCATCCATGAGCCTACTTCCTCAATGTTTGAAGCTCAATTCACTTTACATCATTGCCTAAACCACATTTTTCACGAGTCTGATGCCCCTTTTTCAACTTTCTTGTGTCTTTCGTTCTTGGGAATAAGGGCTCCATTCAGAGTCGAGCTCTATTATGAGACTGCCTTGGGAAGAGAGAGAGAGAGGTGTTTAGCATAAATGACAATCACAGTATCACAGAAAAGGGGCTTCAACACTGAGACAAACACAGCTTTGGAGCTGAAATGACAAAAACGAGAGGAGGAGAAATATCTGTTTGCAAGAATTAACAGAACGGAATAATTGGCTGGATGTTGTTTTGTGAAAACACAACTGTATTAAACAGTTTTTTTTAACTATTCTCTATCACTTTTGGTGGTAAACAGCTGCAAGGAATTCACTGGAATGAAAAGACCACCTGGTGTGGGGGACCACTGAGGTCACTGAAAGCTTCAAGTCTGCAGCTGTCAGATCAAAACCAACCCGGGAACCTGAATGTCAATCAAAAAAAAAAAAATCTGGGTGGGTTGTGAGGGTTGAGTGGCCCTTAAAAGTGTGTGTGTTCATTCTTTTACTTATGTGACTCCATTCCTATATCTCTGAAGGTCATGCTCAGTCTGTACAGGAAAAAAGGGGCAGTCACACTACATTTTTCGTTCTATTCACTTCCATTTATACACATCTTGCTACATTCTAAAGTTCAAGTTTTGTGAACTCTGACTTGCAAAATTTGTAAATAATATAAGAGTGATACTTCACAGCATGACCTCTTAGCTGAATTAGAAGAACACAAACTTTAAAGCTGCAACATTTCAAACTTCTAAAGTTTGCAGCATTGCAGAAAAGTGGAGCAGATTATGTGTTATATATTGACATTTATTATTATTTGTTATATGTTGAATTCATGCTGAATTCAAAAGATGCTGCAGAGCATGATGTCATATCACAGCTGTTGCAGTGTCCAAAGAAATTTAGCATGCTCAGTATAGTGTGACTGGCCCTTAGTTCACACAAAAATGTAAATTCTGTCATTACTCACCCTCAAATGGTTCTAAACCTCTATGATATTCTTTCTTCTGTTGAGCAGTTGACTGTAGCCACTGACGTTGACACACTATGGAAGTCAGTTGCTACAGTCATCTCTTTGGTTAGGTTGTAACACGTTTTGTTCAGCATCTGTAACTCATTGAATTTTTGAGCTAGAGTGCTCAAACTTTTATACAAAGTTTTAGTTTTTGTTTACTACAAAAGTCACCAATTCAAACCTCTGCAAGAATATCACAGCCCTTATAAGTTGATGTCAAATACATGGAGTGCCTTTGTTACAATCTACCCCACTGTCAGGGTAAGTTGTAACACATGCTGGTATAAGTTGTAACAATTAGACAAAAGAAGCAAAAACAGAAGTCACATTATGCAAATACAAAACAATGTCTCACTTTCTGTGACTGACCACAGTTGAAATCCACTTTCTGTTTGATGCAGGAGTGTGTGCGTGTGTGTGTAAATTAGACTACTTGAACAAACTTCCTTAACAGTATTTATGCTTAATGAACACCCACATGCACATCTAACAAAAAACTGCAAATTTGTGTGTGAGATTGTGTCTGTGTATGAATGTTCTCAATCAGAGTCACAATGGTGACAAATCAATGTTTTTGACCCTATAGAGTGCAGGCTGCATAGGACACATTTTACCCACACTTCCTTTGGCTTTGAGCTGCCAAACGGCTCCATATAGACAACATGAAAGTTCTCAGTTGTATGTAAGGGGATGCTAAGATGTGTTACAACTTGCCCCACCACTGTCATCCAGTGTTTAGCTGGCTGTATTAGCATAATGGTTTGAAATAAGCAGTTAAAAAAAATAACTATTTAAAAAAACAAAAAAAAAACTATTTTCCTAATTAATGCTGTACAGTTGCTTTGACACAAACTGTATTGTTAAAAGCGCTATATAAATAAAAGTGACTTGACTTGACTTGACTATCTGCAACAGTTGAAGTACAGTGCCTTGTGAAAGTATTCATACTCTTCATTTTTTTTCACATTTTGTTATGTTGCTTCCTTATGTTAAAAAATGTTAAATTACTTTTTCTTCCACATCAGCCTACACTCCACCATAATTGCAAAGCAAAAAAATGGTTTTTAACATCTTTGCAAATTTGTTAAAAAAAAAAAAAAAAGACTTAAATGTTTCCATTTATCTGGGGCAGTTGAAATTTAGCTCAGGAGCATTCATATCGCTTGTAGATGTTACTGAGTGAAGTTAACCTGTGACAAATTCAACTGAATGGATATGATTTTAAAAAAGGCACACACCTCTCAATAAAAGGTCTAACAGCTGAAAATATGTATCAGAGCAAAAACCTAGCCCTGGGGTCAAAAGAACTGTCTGTATAGAGCTCATAAACAGGATTGCATCAAGACACACATCTGGGGAAGAGTTCAGAAAAAAATTCGCCTGCATTGAAGGTTTGCAGAAGCATGTAGTCTCCATTTCTCTAGTGGAAGAAGTTTGAAACAACCGTAACTCTTCCTAGAGCTGGCCTCCTGGCCAAACTGAGCAATCGATAAAGAAGGGCTTTGGTTAGACTGGAAACCAAGAGCCTGATGGTGACTCTAATTTAGCTCTATGATCATATGTGGAGGAGAAACCTACAGAAGCACAAACATCACTGCAACACTCCACCGATCTGGTCTTTATGGTGGTGTGGCCAAACTCAATCCTCTCCTCAGTGAAGACACATGAAAACACACTTGGAATTTGCAAAAAAGCACCTAAAGTACCTTCAGATTGTGAGAAACAAGATTCTCTGGTCTGATGAACTGCAATTCCAAGTATCATGTTTAAAGGAAACCAGGCACTGCTCATCACCTGCAGAGTAGCATCCCAAAAGTAAAGTGTGCTGGTAGCAGCCTCATGCTGAGGGGCTGTTTTTCAGTGGCAGGGACTGAGGGACTCGTCAGAGCAGAAGAAAAGCTCAGTGCATTAAAATATTGAGATATCCTTAATGAAAACCCAGTCCAGAGCACTCAGGATCTCAGACTAAGCAGAAGGTTCACCTTCCAACAGGACAATGACCCTAAACACACAGCAAAAGTGACTTATAGACAACTCTGTGAATGTCCTTGAGTGGCCCAGCCAGGGCCTGGGCTTGAACCCAATCAAACATTTCTGGAGAAACCTGAAAATGTGCATCTGCCCCCATCCAAGCTGACAGAGCTTGAGAGGTGAAGAGGTGAGGACAAGAATGGCAGATAATTGCCAAATGCTGATGTGCAAAGCTTGTCACATCATACCAAAAAGACTTGAGCTTGTAAAGGTGCTTCAACTAAGTACTGCATTAAGGGTATGAATACTTATTCAATGTACTTATTTCAGTTTTTTATTTTATTTTTAATAAATGTATGAAGTTTTGACAATTATGTTTTTGCTTTGTCATTATGGTGTGTGGAGTGTAGATTGATGTGGGGAAAAAAAAGAAATTTAAAGTAGTTTAACACAAGGCAGCAACATAACAAAACATGAACAAAAAATTAAGGGGTATAAATACTTTCGCAAGGCACTGTATTAAAGAAAATATAGTTTTGGCCAAAAAAATTACATTTTTGTAATTACATTCTCAAAATCATTAAAAAAAATTAAATCTGCATGTGGGTCAAAGACGAAAAATGGTTTAAGCATAAAAACAATGTGTAATACTGCTTTAAATTGTTGTTGAAACAATTTATATCAAAAATAAATATAATAAATTTTTCCCTGATTTACAGAAGAGACCCACTAAAATGTCATTCAGTGTAACAATCTTGTCAGGCATATTTACAACAAAAATTGACTAATTGACCAATAAAAGACTAATTATTTTCACCCCAAATACTAATTAGTTGTAATTTTTAATTTTTTTAATTTGCCACTATTCTAGGTTTTGCCCATTTGTCAGTTTTTTACTCATTTAAAACACAATCAAATTTAATATGCTCCCTTATTCTTTTATATATTTTAATATGTACACATCAGAATAAGCATGTTGTTTGAATTTTTACATAAATATTGTGTTACACATAATATCACTTTTGTAAATTTCTTTTGATGCGGATATGTTAATGTCTTTGACCCATGTACCTATTCACAGCCTTAATAACCATTCATATAAGATCTGGGAGGACGTGCATGGGTAAATAATGAAATTATCATAGGACTCTATCCCTAACTGGCGGAATTGGTGTTGTTACAACTTTCCTCATGTTACAACCATACTGACTCCCCTACATTCTGCAAAAATAGCTCAACAGAAGAATGCAACTCATATAGGATTGGAACAATTTGAGGGCGAGTAAATTATGAATTTTTTTGGTGCAAACTATCCCTTTCCTTTAAAGGGGTCATATGATGCGATTTCAATTTTTCCTTTCTCTTTGCATCTACAAAGGAAATTCAAACATCTTTAATTATAAATTTCAATGTTGTTACAGACCTGGCTTTCAAATTTTATGAAAGCACATAGTGACCAAAGGTTGTCAAGCTGCAAAAAGGACAAAAAACCATAAGCATCATAAATAGGCTAGATCATATAAGTTATTCCAAGATGTTTTGAGCTGTTGTCAGCTTTTATGTTCAATGCCAGGTGCAATTTCAGTCAGCCTAAAGTGTTTACATGCCATTTTAAAAAGACGCATTATTGCTTTAAGGTACGGACATATTAGCGAAATTTTGGTGACAACAAATGATCAATTAGCCTATCTATTGTCAACAGTGTAGTGATGTATGACGCACAGCTTTTCAAACCAAGCAGCTTTCTGTCGGTCCTCATGGTAAATTTGCATGACCAACTGAACACGATGTGAAATCTGTGTGGGAAAATCTTTCGCCTTCGTGCAAAATTCACAATCGTGTGGATTCCTGTTGAAAGTAGTGGATTTTGACAGAACAACGGTAAGTGTGATCGCACCTTTAGTCTGAAATCAATATTTTAATTGGATGTAAGCACACGAGCAGAACATTTAACAGATGAGCCAAGCAGAGATTGGAGCTTTGTTGACATAACCTGCAGCCTTTTTGGATGAACTGGCCCTTGTTAAAGCCTCTTGCTGTGGGAAATGTAAACGGTGACACATGGAAGTTTGCCTCAGCCTGGCACTTACTTTTGATGAGATGCTGCTTACTGCTGATCTGAGAACAGATTGTGGTTACTTGTCATATATTGAGTTGAGGCCTGAAAGAAGACTATACTGGATCAGTGTGAAAGGGAGCCTCTACCCACAGAAAAACAGTTCATAAAGAACACACAGGCACAGCTGTATGTGGCAGGTCTGGCCTGTTATTGCCAAAGTGTAGTAAGCAAAGTAATAGCGCAGTGTAAACATAACTGATGGAATGCAAATTTATCTATTATAAAGATTGTAATTTTTCTTGTTGCTAATATTGGGTCTTGTGGTCTTGGTACATTAAACATTGCCTATTTTTTATCCTTTTTTACCATTTAATACTGTTTATTAAATATGATATAGTCTGTTGTTGATTAGTTTCCTTATAAGGGCAAATGACAAAAATTAATGTTACCATTTTTATATTTGTTAAAGCTTGTGAACAAAATCAATAATTAGCCGATAGCAATAATTAGCTTAGACAACGAATATGTCTTTATCACACACACACACACACACACACACACACACACACACAATCCCAAACAGACCATTTTCCTGTCCTTATGCAGCTTTACTACACTGTGATTCAAAAATGGATCCTACACTGGTAGTTAGTGACACAATGCATTCCTGAACAGCAAAATAATAAATACATAGGTACATACATACATACATAAATCTATTTTCTTCATCGAATACAACCATGGATTTGATTTGGTACATAGAATTAAACATAAGTATTTATTTATTTATTTATTAGAAGGGAAATTAAACATAATAATAATAATAATAATAATATGAGATGGTGTTTTTTACTGGATAAGGTTGTCTGAAGTCAACATAATAGTAAGCTTAACCCATTTAATCCCACCTTTCACAATAGTGACCGTAAAAAAGGTTTTCATTTATAAAGCGCTAAAAACCTTACTGGCTGATGTTTTAGTACATTTCCTGCTAAATGGAAAAATAAAGGGTCTCAATTAAATATGTGCAGTGTCACATGACCAGAGCAGTTTATTTCATGTTTGCACCATGAGATGATGATGGCTGCATCAAAGCTCCAAAACGAAAGGTTAGTAAAGTATGTTAACAAAGATATGACAAAGATTTTTGGTCCACATTATCTTTAAGGTGTCTAGTATTAATATATGAATTCACATATATTCAGTTTTGTTGAGTGTGGTCAAAGAATGAGTAAATACGTTGATGGTCACAATAGTGGCCGGTGGGATAACAGTGCCTTTAGGTATACAATATAAATCCAATTGCAGTTGTCAGTAAAGGTTGCACTAAAATGTTGCAATGACAAAATATTACACTAAATTAAAAGTTCAAATGTTACAAATAAGTTACAATATTGATTTTGTAATACTGGTAGCACTAATATAAAAAAATGATGATATATTTTACAATAAAGTAACAATTTTGAAATACGTTGATGGTTGTATTTTTTGTCTTTTATCTCAGTATTCTTAACAGTGTTGTATAAGGTTTTTTATGCATAATAGTAACCCTGAATCAAACTGTTTAAAATAGCAGGGCTAAGATAAATAAAAAAATGTATGACTGCAGAAATATGTTAATTCAGTATACACATTATGCCACCGGTCACAATTTTGACTGACCATAAAACACAATTTTTCACACACTTTTAAAAAAAATTATTGATTATTTTAAAGGGTTACTAATGACACATCATTTGGATATTTTCATGTCTGGGAAAAAAATGGGATTAAACGGGTTAAGTACATTCCGGTTTAGAATTGGTTTCGAAGGCATGTTGCCTTATGAATTAATATATCATACAAATAAATACTAAAACAATGTGTGATTCTTTATCATGGAAAAGGACCATAATACAAAATATTAACAATATGATAGGAATATGCCAAATAAACAAACTGAAATTATTAATGTAAGGAAACAAAAAACAGGTGAGGAATTGTTTTATCCAGCTTCAGACAAAATACAGATATATTTTAAATAGTTTAACTGTTATTTCAGAGCTATACACAACTAAATCATAATACATGTGATAAATGAACCCTTAAACCATGAAATGGGTTGCTCGGGTAACAAGATTACTTAGATACGATTTAGAGTCCTTGGAAAAACAGCAAAACATTTCATTCAGGTTGTGATTACCGCTCCAGTCCAGTGCGTGGCGATAATGAGACATAAAATGAAGCTGAGGGCAAAATCCAAAACTCATTTCGTAGTGCCCTCTAGTGTAATGAACTGATTATGAAAAATACATCTGATCCCTGCAGCTGAGATCGCAATTTGCGCTGTTCGTCTTGGCTCGGCCACTTTCCTTTCTGACAATCCGAGCTCATCAGTCCGGCAACAAGCACATGGAGCAGAGGTGGCAGCACACAGCTGGGTGAGTAAGTTACATGATCCTGTCAAATGCCGAACATTTTCCCTCGACGAGTAAAACAAAGACACTGCCGTTTTATACAAAGACAAGCAGCAGACTAATAATAACACATGCAGTCATTCATGTGCTGAGCGGCGAGTCTCTTTATAATTACACAGAACTGCACAGTGCCTTTTTGTTTGTTATTGTTTTCAATGCATAAACAATATTTTGACGGAAAGCTGTGGGAGACTCGCCATATCTAGCTGAGAGGATTCAGAAATGAACTGGTTTAATCTAGTTGTCTAGTCTCTTAGTAGTCGGTCAGCATCTTTATTATTATCTTACTCATCTTCTTTAATATTTAATATCCATCCTCATGATGTTGTCTTTCAAATTGTTATTAGGATTTGTCAGCTTTAGTTTGTGTCTTATATAAGCACAAGTCAATTATATAATTTAACCTAAATGGTTAAATGTAAATAAAGAGGAAATAAGTTTTCAACCTGTTTTTTTTTTTTTTTTACCCCCCTCGGGAAAACTAAGATTGAAACAACTTCAGAAAATGCAGAGTGAACATATTAGGCATTGTATTGTATGCTGTTTTATCACGACAGGATATCTGTGTCCCATCCTAACAAAAAGGACTGTGATGAGTGCCAGTTCCTGACTGGACATGTGGAGTATTAGGTAAGATCCAACTGAGGAGACACTTCTTCAGACACTGCCCTGCCTTAGACAAACAGGATTTGAACCCTGGGGTCACGTCACGGACTCTCCATAGCCAGAGGAGACAATTCTTCAGTGTTGTTATCAGAAATGGCTAATAATAGATGACAAGAAAGCCAGAGCATTCTTTTGCCGGAGTCTTCTTGTGTAGCAGCCACAGCCAGAGAAGACAGCCGTCCTCGACTTTGGTAAAATATGTTTCAGTGTTTATGTTGGGAGATGATATAGAGTTAGTTTGCAACAGTGGGGCAGTTTTAAATATCTGCTTGTGTATTGCATTGACATTCAAGGCATGATTTAACAGTATAGATGTTTTATGACCATGCCAATAATTTCGTTTCAGGTGAATCATGATTCCCATAACTGAGCTGTGCTACTTTGTGGATACGCAACCTACGTATCGCATCCTAAAGCCATGGTGGGACGTGTTCACAGACTATTTATCGGTTGTAATGCTGATGATCGCAGTATTTGGGGGCACACTTCAGGTCACGCAGGACAAGATGATCTGCCTACCCTGCAAGTGGGTAGTTAACAAGACCTGTAGAAAGTATTTCAATGCAACATTTTCTGTGCCCTTGACCCTTGAGCCTCAAGGAATCCAGTATTACCTTGATCGCCACCAGTACAACTATGTCGATGCTGTGTGCTATGAAAACAAGCTTCACTGGTTTGCTAAATATTTCCCATATTTGGTGCTGCTGCATACGCTCATCTTTCTGGCTTGCAGCAACTTCTGGTTCAAGTTCCCTTGGACGAGCTCTAAACTGGAACATTTTGTGTCTATCCTACTGAAGTGTTTTGACTCGCCTTGGACCACAAGAGCTCTGTCTGAAACAGTCGTGGAGGAAAGCGACACCAAAGCTCTGGTGAAAATTAACGGTTCCTTCGATAAGAAGGCTTCGTATGTGAGCGAAGACGTCGAGGCGAGTGTTCCCATGCTGTCGACAACCAGATCTCGTATTGAGCAAGGAATCATGGACCACTCTGAGACTGGTGTCCTGGACAAAAAGGAAGGTGAACAGGCGAAGGCATTGTTTGAGAAGGTGAAGAAGTTTCGAACTCATGTGGAAGAAGGCGATATAGTCTACCGACTATACATCCGGCAGACCATCATCAAAGTTGTTAAGTTTATTCTTATTATTTGCTATACCGGCTACTATGTCCACAATATTCAGTTCAGCGTCGACTGCAATGTGGACATCGAGAGTCTCACTGGTTATCGCATGTACAACTGTGCCCATCCCCTGGCCACTCTCTTCAAGATCTTAGCCTGCTTTTACATTAGTCTAGTTATTGTGTACGGGATGATATGTGTGTACACCCTCAGCTGGATGCTACGGCGCTCTCTCAAGAAGTACTCGTTTGAGTCAATCCGAGAGGAGAGCAGCTACAGCGACATCCCAGATGTGAAAAACGACTTCGCCTTCATGCTGCATATGATTGACCAGTACGACCCCCTCTACTCCAAACGGTTTGCGGTCTTCCTCTCGGAGGTGAGCGAGAACAAACTCCGCCAGCTGAACCTCAACAATGAATGGACTTTGGAAAAGCTTCGGCAGAGGATCACGAAAAACTCCCAAGAGAAGCTGGAGCTCCATCTGTTCATGCTCAGTGGGATCCCAGACACGGTCTTTGACTTGTCGGAGTTGGAAGTTCTGAAGCTTGAGCTCATCCCTGATGTCACCATCCCACCAATCATTGCCCAGCTGACGAACCTCCGAGAGATGTGGCTGTACCACACACCAGCCAAAATAGAGGCTCCAGCTCTTGCGTTTCTGAGAGAGCACCTGAAATCGTTGCACATCAAGTTCACTGACATAAAGGAGATTCCTCTGTGGATCTACAGCTTGAAGAACCTAAGCGAGTTGCACCTTACTGGGAACCTCAGTGCTGACAACAATCGCTACATCGTCATCGACGGTTTACGAGAGCTAAAGCGACTGAAGGTTCTGAGACTAAAAAGTAACCTTACAAAACTGCCTCAGGTGGTCACGGATGTTGGAATGCATCTCCAGAAGCTGTCCATCAACAACGAAGGCACCAAGTTGATGGTGCTCAACAGCTTAAAGAAGATGGTGAACCTGTCCGAGCTGGAGCTTGTCCGCTGTGATCTGGAGCGCATACCTCATTCCATCTTCAGCCTGCACAATTTACAGGAGATTGACCTTAAGGATAACAACCTGAAAACCATTGAGGAGATCATTAGTTTTCAGCATCTTCATCGACTTGTTTGTCTAAAGTTGTGGTATAATCAGATTGCATATATACCTATTCAGATAGGTACCTTGGTCAACCTGGAGCGCCTTTATTTAAACCGCAACAAAATCGAGAAGATACCATACCAGCTCTTCTTCTGCCGGAAGCTGAAGTTTCTCGATCTGAGCCATAACAATCTGACTGACATCCCGTCAGAAATAGGAACTCTACAGAACCTTCAGTACCTTGCTGTAACTGCCAATCGGGTAAGTCAGGTTCAGGCTGAATACAGTTTTGAGATTTAATTTTGTTTTATTTCTTTGTTACATTTTTCTTTCAAGTTTTTAATCTGTTATTGGTACTTTGATATTATTGTTATTTTATCATTATTTGTTTATTTTATTTTTTAGGACTGCCAAAGTTAATGCTCTACCTGGTATAATTTAAAACTGTTTAACAGCATTGCATTTGTATCTAGTGTTTTCATGTTTTACAATATATTGTGTATCAAAACTATTTATTTAGGTTCGTTTTGGAGTCATAATGTATTTTAGCTTAGTTTCTAATTTAAGTTAACAATAATTACTTTTTAGCGTTCGTTTTAGTTTTTATTAATGATAATACCACTGCTACAAACTTTTTATTTATGTAGCTTGTGTAATTGCCACTGATGCAGATTTTGTTGTTGTTTACTCTTTCTTGCATGATGATCAAATTGTACTTTTATTTATTTTAAAAGCAGTTTATTAAAAAAAAAGAACTACTAGATAGCTGGACAAAGAAAAAGTGCCACTGCTCTTATAATGAGATGCAAGTAGTACATTCTTTGCCAAGAGTAATGTTGATTGTACTTTCACTCATCATAGTTTTCTGATCTCTGTCAGCTTTCTGCTTTCATTTTCCCCCATAGATTGAGGCTCTTCCCCCTGAATTGTTTCGGTGTAAGAAATTGAGAACACTGAACCTCGGAAACAACTGCCTGCAGTCCCTACCCTCACGGTTCGGGGAGCTCACCAGTCTGACACAGCTGGAGCTGAGGGGCAACAGGCTGGAGTGCCTTCCTGTAGAACTTGGGGAGTGCAGATTGCTGAAGAGGAGTGGCCTAATTGTGGAGGACAGTATTTTCAACACTTTACCTTCAGAGGTCAAAGCGCAGCTGTGGAGAACTGACAAAGAGGCTTCTTGAAGCGGATGCATGAACCTGAGAGCATTTGCCTGTGCGAAGATTTTAAATGGTGTGAGGAGAGGAATTCAATCCAAAATGATATGTTTGTTAAATATTTCAGGGTTCATTAGAATGTTTCCTGAAAGACATAAGGAGTATTTCACATTATGGCATGTCATGTTTTATTATAACCGACAGCCATGGCATTTCTGTTGACAGACACTGAGGAGTGAGCAGACCAAATATTACATCAGGATTAAGGTGCTGTTCATTTTTGCCTTAATTTACACAATACTATACAGATATTGTATTGTATTATAAACATTTTGACTAAATTTTATACCAGTGTTACTGTGTAAGTGTTACTGTGTGTGTAAAATCACTCTTCTATTGCCAATTCTTAAATCCATGTCTCTGTACGGTTGAAGATTTCAAATTCAACCTGATTAGGGTTTACAGTTTTTACAGTTTACTGCTAAAATACTACTTGTTTATTTGAAATTGTTGGGCAAAACTGTTCAAATTGCTCCTCATTAATATGTGAATAACTGGTCAATGTATTCTAAAACTTCGAGAGCACTAGATAACTTTTGAGCGTTTGTTTATACAAGCATTACATGTTACCCAGCACAATATTATGCTGTACAGTCTTTTTGACATACTGATAATGCAAGTCATCTCTGTTGCATGAATCATTTTACTTTTAAGACTTTATAAGCATGCATCATTCAATATTCATTAACTTTCACCCAATAGTAAGTTGCTATTGTCTACAGTCATCTTAAAATCCTTATTGAAAGTTTAATAACGTGTGTTAACTGAGTATTTATGATTGCACAAATAATTTTTGATGTGTGCATGTTTGCAGTATTTATTTAGTTGATGCAAAACAAAGGTAAAGTACATTTATAAAATGCACACTAATAGATAGTGATAATGACTATCATTATCGACATGTATTTTGTTTGTATAAATGCATTTTAGTATTGTTACTGTATTAGTATTATTACCATAACGTTTTCTAAGATTTTTATTATACCTTACAAATACAGCACCTTATTTTTACCGGTCTGCTCACTTTGAAATGCCTTGAGCATTATCTTTGAATAATAATTCGTAATGAACAGTTCACCCTTTGTAAAGGTATTCAGTTGACAGACATGTGAACATTCACATTGAAGTAGACTAGTACTCTCAACTTTGCACTAAATGTTTTCTGTTCCCTTTAAACTCATGTCATGTTCTCATGACAGCGCACGCTTAAGAAGACATCAGAAGTATTTAGTGAAGTGTTGTAGTGGTTGGTATGTGTGCAATGCAGTTTTGATATTGACTGAATTATAACTTTGAGTGTGTGATGCAGGTTAATACTTCATGTTACTTGTTTGCTTCCTGTAGGATTAACAGCTGTTTTGTCTCGCCATTGTAATAGCCATATTCAATTTGTTATGTTAACAAACTCGTTACTGTTGATCGATTATTGAACAGGTTGTTGCATGTTTACTATTTTACCTCAAATATGAAACTCTGTAGGATTTTAGAAGAAAGCTTGTTTGTTTCTTCTATGTATGTATATGTAAATATATATATATATATATATATATATACGCACACACATTGGAAACTAAGCTAATAGAATTTCAGAAGTTACTCAGGTAAATGCCATTTAACTTTTTAAAGCTTGTCAAACTTTTTGTGTGTGTGTGTTGTGAGTGAGTGAGTGAGTGAGTGAGTGTGTGCGTGCGTGCGACCGAGCGAGCGTGCGTGCGTGCGTGCGTGTGTGAGTGAGTGAGTGAGTGAGTGAGACCAGTGTTACTATGGCTCCAGTGCTCACATTTTTGTAACCATGATATATTTATGGTTGACGACTTCATTGGTGAGGACTTTATTGTATTCAATAAATCCACTATTGTTTCCTTTTATTTCTTTTTTGTTTTGTTTTGCAAAGTAAATGTACATTTTAATAGAAATGAAGTTAATCCCATACAATATATCAAGCCATACAGAGTGAATAAACACTCGGTTTTCTTAATGTGTCAATAAAAACCACTGGAAGTAGTTTAGTGATTGTATTTTAATTTTTTTTATAGTGAATGCCATTATTTATATAAATAAATATGTGGCTTTCAGTTTGTCAGCTTTACATGCTGTTGTAAAGAGTACAGTAGTAACAAGTTATTTTAAAATATTCACTCAACTTTATTATAATTATTGTTATTGTTGTTAAAACGACTCTTATTTATGGATAGAGTGAGATAAGGTCGTTTTTTACAATGATAAAGAACGATTAATGGGAACCAATGTTTTCAGCGTCATTGAGTTGCGTCGGATGTTATTCAGTGAAACACCCACTGAAGGCGGCCTTGTGTGCAATGCTGGACTGTAGTGTCCGTGTCAACCTATATCATTTCTGCATTGTGTTTTAGAAGATGGTAAGATTGCGCTTTACTATGAATGCTGAACTTTACGAAAAGCCGTTTTTAATCCTTATATTTTAGTTTATATATTGTATAGAATACATTAGTTGAACGCGTTATCTGTTTTATGTTAGCATTGTAGTGGAGTAACAACGTTACTCTGGCCAAATTACAGTTAGTGAAATATTTGATATTCTGTGGTAGGCTTACCTTTAAGCAGTGTGAGATAATTATTTGCATTCGAATTGAGTAATTATGAACTCTATATTAAGAACTAATCTAATGATTAATGATGTAATTGTACTATATTAATGAGCTGAACTCTTTCGTCTTCTCGCAGGCTGTTACTCTGCACACAGAACTCGGTGATTTCAAAATAGAGTTGTTTTGTGAGAAGGCCCCGAAAACCTGTGAAGTAAGGCACTTGTTTCCAGCACACAAATTCAATAGGCAATATAATTTTGTTCATACGTTAATTCTAATTTTTATTTTCCCCATAGAATTTTATTGCACTGTGCGCTAGTGGGTTTTACAATGGATGTATTTTTCATCGAAACATAAAGGGCTTTATGGTTCAGACTGGAGACCCAACAGGTAACTGATCCTGGATTTCTTTTCTTACCTCAAACCCAAGTCTCTCAGCTTTAGTTTTTAGCTCGTAAAGTTGTAAAATGAGTGAATGCTAGGTTCATGTTTTGAATTTTACTTTGAATTTGGTTGATTTATAAAAATCGTTTTTTCCCTCAGGTACAGGCAAAGGAGGGACCAGCATTTGGGGAAGAAAGTTTGAAGATGAATTCAGTGAACATCTGAAAGTATGTATTGATATTGAAGTATTATAATGTTTTGTACATTATTATACTTAAAAAAAAAAAAACATGAACTTGAAAACTTGTATTAAAGTTAGACATGAGTTTGAATTTTAAGGCATGCATTTTAATATTAAAGTTGCAAGAGTGAAAACTTGAGGATCAACTTTCACAGTTGCTTATGACTTGAATTGATGATGTATGCAAGGTTCAAGTTGCTGCTGCTTTTCGTTGCAGTGTTTTTCTTACAACATCAGCCTATGTTGCAAGAAAACCTCTTATTAAACATCTAGTCTGTGCAAAAAGAATATTTAACATCCCCAGTATCTGGTATTCAAGTTAATCATGTCTGGATCAAACTGACTTGCACAGCAATTAAAAAATCTCTTTAGTCTTATCTAACTTGATCTTTCTTTTAATGTCTGTGTAATGTAGCACAATGTCCGGGGCGTGGTGGCAATGGCAAATAATGGACCAAACACAAATGCATCACAGTTCTTCTTTACATATGCAAAACAGCCTCACTTGGACATGAAGTACACGGTTTTTGGAAAGTATGTTTATTTTATTTATTTATTGTTGTTGTTGTTGTTAATGACCTCCCTTTTGGTAGTGTGTTTTATTTAAAATTTTTCTTGTGATTTTCTGTTATAATTGTATTGATGGTAATGAATTGTAACAAGCTTATTCTCTGTTACAGAATTATAGATGGACTAGAAACTCTGGATGAACTAGAGAAAGTCCCTGTGAATGAAAAGACTTTCCGTCCTCTTAATGATGTCCATATTAAGGATGTTACTATCCATGCCAACCCATTTGCTGGTTGATTGATTTCATTGCGAAACATTCATAATGCCTTGTGTTGTAAATATAATTTTTTTTTTTTTTTTAGTTTCGTGCTGTTTCATAAATTTGTACACACTGACTTGACTCTGTTTTCCCCATAATATCTTGCATTGCGTTTTAAATGTATGGTATTTTTAATTAAAATAATAATAATAAATAAGCCATTGTACTTAGACAAATAAATATTTTCAATGAATTGATAGAATTTCTCATTGTTTTCTGAAGTGGTTTCAATATAATTTGCATTTATTCTGCATTTTCTATGTATGAACTACGATTTTGAAAGGCAGAAAATTAGGACTACAATTTTGAAATCATTATTAGTGACCCGGAAATATAAGCAAACACACCTGTATTTTAAATAAAATAACTGAAATCCGGAGAAGGGTATACCTGCAGCCTGGAGATCTCCAAATGGAGGCGGGAACTCCAAAACGGGTTGGGAGCTCCAAAATAGGGCGTGGCTTCCTCCTATTGACAGACAGGCACATGACACGCATGAACAATTTTCCCCCCCAATCCACTTCAGTGCAAACTCCGCCCCACAGCTGATTCTAAAGTTTTTATTGGTTGTGTCAATTAAAGTGTTGATTTCCTACACTATACTACAAAAAATGCTAACCCGTAAACCTACCCCACACCTGACCCTAACCTTAACCAGTGAAATTGACTGCACGGCGGGATTGGCGTTGAATAGCGTGGTAAAGAAAGATGCAGTTCAGGAGATAAACCGTTAATAAGATTATGCGATATGAGACTGTTCCGTAACTCCCCAACCGGACCTCACCGGACAATGGCACCTTTTTAGTTACACCCAACGTCACTACCTCCTCCTACCCTGCAAATTTCGAGCCCCGGGACGCCCCCGTTGCTTGGAACAAAGCGATAGAGTATGACATTCTAATTTATTGAGATGCACCTGTATACCTACTTGGGAATCCTCGCTATGGGCAGTATAGAGACAACAGATATGGCCCAGTTTGACAAGCTCATGTCTGCAGGTAAAATATAATTTGTTTAAGTTAGGGAATGTGCACTGGATTCAACAGATCAGGGTTTTTTAATCATTTAGATGCTGCAGACACTTAAATATGAACATCCTCGTATGAGGGACTCCCATCCCACAACATAAAATGTAAAATTACATGTAGTTTCTTGTATGAAGACCCAACTTATACTGTAAAATAGTATGTTTATGTTTTTATCTATAAATATGAAATATAAATACTATTAATATTATAAATATGTATAAACAGTTTTTTGAAAATGTTTTTTTAAGTTACATTACATCTTTTCCTACTTATACCGAACTGTTAAATGTATTATTTATTTATCTATCTATTCATTTATTTACTTATTTTAATCAAATTTTTATTTCTACATTTTTTCTTTTTTTTCACACTGTATTTAAATTTTTTACACCTTTTTTTTTTTACTTTTCCATGGATCCATAGCATGCCCTTGCAGCCCACTGGGTGCAATAGATAAGGATTAAAAAAATGTGGGTATTTGTTTTTATAAGGACAGGAAAACAAGATTTGACACTTTCTCTTTTCTTTCAGATCATCTCACTCATCTCTGTGTGCCACATCTCATCAAAACAAAAGGCTCGATTGTGAGTGTGTCCAGTGTGAATGGGCAGCGATCAGTGAGTTTGATGAGTTTATACATCAGTAGCAAATGAGCCATAAAACAAATACTAAATAATTGTTCATTGTTTTATTCTTGTAGGTCCTGGTTGATCTTCTTGCACATTTTTTTGTCTGTTATAGTTTCCTGGTGTACTAGCCTACTGTATGTCCAAATCAGCCATCGACCAGTTCACACGCTGTGTTACTCTTGGTAAGGTGATATCTCAAGAGCCTCTAATGCTATTTACAGGAGACCAGAGCTATTTGTCACATAGGGAAGTTGTCTTGAATCAAAAGTCCAGTTAACACAAGTTTTATTTTATCAAATGAAGGTAGATTTTAACTATAATGTTGAACTGTATTCCCAAGAAAAGGGTATTTGCTTTATAAATTTCCTTTTGGGGCAAGTTGTCACACGTGTTTCATATTCAATATTATAAGATAAACGTAAGATATACATATACTAATTACAATATCTGTTGGCCAGAACAATGGTTTGGCATATTGCCTTATACATTTTTGCTCTTTCATTTGCTTTGAATTGTTTGGTTTTAGTATTGTTTCACTGTTTTACTTTAGCTGAAAAGCCTATAATAGACTGTTTAATAGCAGATTCCATTGTGATTCCAGTTTACCCAATGAAGAGTGATTCTGCTATTGGCGCATTAATGGCAGAAATTAATAGAGTTTTTAATCAATTTTATGTCCTTTTGCAGAAATTGAATTTCAAAAATAAACCTGCCCTGAGAAATGTACCGGAGTAAAAAGTGTGACAACTAGCCCCGGTCTCCTTTACCATTTGTAATTCATGCAAAGGTGAATGCATGAATTGGGTATTATTACTCTACAAAACAAGTGTTTTTTTATTTGTAGTCTTATTTTAATTGTAGAGTTGGCATCAAAGCAAGTACGTGTCAATGCAGTATGGTAAGTGTATTTCTGTTGTTTTACATGCCACAGACTTGTTACATTGAGGTAATACAAAATGCTTTTGTTTTAATAGCCCAGGAGTAATTATAACAGAAGTTCACAAGCGTGCAGGACTTGATGAGGACCAGTATGCTCAGGTGATGAGTGAAGATCAAATGCTTTATCTAATGTTCATTTGTGACCCTGGACCACAAAACCAGTCATAAGGGTCAATTTTTCGAAATTGAGATTTATACACAGTGTTGGGAAGGTTACTTTGGAAATTTAATAGGTTAAAGATGACAAGTTACCCTACTTAAAATGTAATAAGTAGTGTAACTTTTCAATTACTTTATTAAAGTAATGTAACTGATTACATTTGATTACTTTTTGATTACTTTTCTAAATTTCTAATGTTTTCAACTGTTTATCATTTTCAAACATTCAAACCAGGCAGGGTTAACCTTACAGTAGTACTCAACACTGATTACGGTCACACTTACGAAATCCTTCATCACTTGAAATAAGATTATATTTCAGTTTTAAAGTAGACATAGGATGCAAAATTCACTTTTACATGGTGTTTGCATATAATAATTTACACATTTAGCAGACACTTTTATCCAAAGCAACTTACAGTGCATTCACCAGTATGTGTGTTCCCTGGGAATCAAACCCACAACCTTTTGCGCTGCTAACGCAATGCTCTACCACTGAGCCACAGGAACATTAATATAAATAAGCACATAAATGTATGTTAGCAGTGTGTGGACACAACCACCCTACAATGATAAAAATCCATTCACTCCTTTTTTTAATCCCACAAAATCTTAAACAGTCTCAATTATCAAGCCGTGTAGATTTTCTGAGCAGTATGATGTCATATTGTTCAGGCCCCGCCCACATTGTTCGTAATCCAGCTGCACCTCCAGAAGAAGTAAGTCTAACACATTACATTTTTTATGATTATTTGCAAATCGCCTTTGCTCTTCCATGGAAGAAAGGGGCGGGTGAGCAGAGCTCATTAGCATTTAAAGGGACATGCCCCAAAATGAGTCGCTGTGAACAGAGCAAGGTAAAAAGGGTTTTGTTTTACACAACCACTGAGGAACTTTAACCAAAGTATGTTGCAGACCGTTCATGAAGACCCTAAAGAATCATA
>NW_015555723.1:370913-372277 GCF_001515605.1 Sinocyclocheilus anshuiensis
TTTTTTGAACATTAAAGCATGTCAACATATTCTGTTACACCAAATACACAAAATAATGATCTTTAAAAAAAGCGTCATATGACCCCTTTAAAATCATAACAAGAAATATTTTATTAGCTATGGTACCGTTTTTGAAATCAAATCTTTACATAGCTATGACAGTAAACACTGGAATCTAACAATGCCTTGGAAAAAAATAGTTAATCTTTAAAAAATTAAGCATGGCTATACATAAACCCATATAGGAAATAAAAGAGTTATCGAATAAGCATGTTGTAAACTCCTGAAAAGTCGGTGTTTCATATTTTAGAGCAG
The DNA here is from genome assembly GCF_001515605.1 of Sinocyclocheilus anshuiensis. Lineage (NCBI taxonomy): Eukaryota > Metazoa > Chordata > Actinopteri > Cypriniformes > Cyprinidae > Sinocyclocheilus > Sinocyclocheilus anshuiensis. The sequence continues at coordinate 371,229 of NW_015555723.1, forward strand.
TCACTGCAATTTATGATTTATACATCATCTGAATAAATAAGGTTTCCATTGATGTATGGTTTGTTTGGATAGCACAATATTTGGCCGAGATACAACTATTTGAAAATCTGGAATCTGAGGGTGCAAAAAAATCAAAATATTTTAAATGTAAAGCGTTTTCCTCTCTTTAGAAAACTGTAATCTAGAAAGCGCTTCTGGATTAAGACAGCGATTTCTAAAGTTCATATTTTGGGCTCATCTGTTTTTCCACACATATTATGCTTTATTAGTAAGATGTGTGTACAGAATGTGGTCTTTAAATATCACTGTCTCGGTGCATTAAGCGCGTTCTTTATATGAGAGGAAAAGGCTTAACGTGTAAATAAACGCGTCGCGTTCACATTTTGATCTTATATGCATATCTGCACATAGTTATGCTTTACAATTTTGTCTTTAGCACTGTCTTGGTACATTAAGCCACTTTAAGCATTTTAGAAAGTCCCGTTCAAGTTCTGCTAATTCACAAGCCTAGTGAGAGTCATGCTCGCAAAGAAGGTCGTTAACTATTAAACCAACCAAATCAAAACGTTCAAAAACACACAGCAATGTGATTCTTTTATTGAGTGAGAGTCAGTGGGTTTAATCAGTGACATTAACAGATTTACTATTCGGCGTCTTCTCCGCGACCTCCTTCCCTTGGAGTTTTTACACATAGAAAAGGCAAAAAAACATATTGCATTGTCCAGTTTTCTCTCAGAACGATGATCTGAGTTACTATTCGGCGTCTTCTCCGCGACCTCTTTCCCTTGGTGTTTTTACACATAGAAAAGGCAAAAACACATATTGCATTGTCCAGTTTTCTCTCAGAACGATGATCTGAGTTACTATTGCAATTATCGATGCAGTATGAATGACATACACTGGTGAATTTTTTCACAATCACGACAAACAATCAAATACTGCCCTAAAATCAATAGCGGAAAGCCAGCGCTATCCTGCAAATATGGCGGATAAACAAAGCAGTTTCCCAGAACTCAACGCGGCGTTACGTCACATTCTCATTCTTTATA
>NW_015555723.1:377365-392899 GCF_001515605.1 Sinocyclocheilus anshuiensis
ACAATCACGACAAACAATCAAATACTGCCCTAAACTCAATAGCGGAAAGGCAGCGCTATCCTGCAAATATGGCGGATAAACAAAGCAGTTTCCCAGAACTCAACGCGGCGTTACGTCACATTCTCATTCTTTATAGCTACAAATATACCCCAGCGACTTAAGACTGGTTTTGTGGTCCAGGCAGGGTCACATTTCACTGTAATGAATGTTTCTACTTGATAGCACTCTAAATTGTAATGTAGACACATGCATTTTCTGTAAAGCTGCTTTGAAACAATGTGTACTGTGAAAAGCGCTATACAAATAAATTTGAATTGAATTTTGAATTGAATAACAAATCGTGTGTTTTCTGCTTTGCTCCAGTTCCTTGAGAAGTGCAAGGTTACGCATGCCCTCGGCAGACCAGGTGAAGTAGAGGAAGTAGCTCATGCTATCGCCTTCCTGGCATCTGATGCAGCAACATTTATAACAGGTGTCAATCTTCCAGTGGACGGAGGTCGACATGCTATGTGTCCATGGTAACGCTCTGCCGCCATGATAGAGCTCTGTCATAGTGGTTTGTCATAAAAGCAAAGAAATAAATATAGTTGGAGTCTATCTGAATGTTGAAATACTTAATGTATTAACACTTGATGTCATCTTTTATTTTTATACAGCAATAATGAACATTAACAGAAAGAAGTGCACATTTCATGCAGTATCTGCAGTTATTTATTAGCGAGTCAGCAATTTTCTCCAAAATTCTGGCATATTTACACAGATGGAAGCATGGAAACATTTATTACAGACCAGGAGTTGCACAGTAGTTTCAAATACAGCTGTCTGCAAATGAGGAAGTTATGCATTAGCATTCAAAACTGAAATATGGTCTGATCAGATATACTTTAACAATATATTTTAATCTTTACAAAAGATAAAACACAGCCAAATGATGCCACAGCAGCATTCAAAATGAACTCAATACATTTCCCTTGATCTGCAATATGCAAAAAGAAAATGACATTAAACCTGACTTTTATCAATCAACGGACACTTCATTAATTACTTCTTGTAATTTAGTGTATTCATTTACAGCAGTGGTTCTCAATCTTTTTGCCTCCAATTCCCCATTGTCAAGAATTTATGTACCTATATATTATGTACCTCTGGCCCTTCTTTCTTTACAATAAATAATCTAAATTAATATAATCTAATTAATATTATCTGCTAATATTTACTACATTTAAATTATTTTAACACTTAAAGCCCAACACCAAGAATGATAACTATAAAGATAACCATAATGATAACTATATCAGTGTCCACACAGTGCACAATAATGTGTGCACTGCAGTCCTGTCGTCGGCTGCTTTAAATGTGTGTGCTCTTTAAAACTGAATGGATTCTGATTGGCTGTCAATGTTTAATCGTGTATCATATGAAAAAGTTTGTGAAAAAAAAAATAGTGAAAGTGATTCCAACAATATTGTTCCAATGTGCCATCATTGTTATAGTACTGGTGTGGACTCAGTTATTTGTTTACATTTATAATGATTTTTATAAACTATATCTTTATTGTTATTGTTATAATTATCGTCCTTACAGAGAACGGGCCTTTACTGGGGCCCTCATGAAACTTTGCTGAGGCCCCCTGGTGGACCCTGACCTTCTAGTTGAGAACCACTGTTATACAGAATTATGTCTGCGTCATGTATATTAATATAATTTATTTAGACATTAATATGAATTTATAGTCCTTCAAGCAAGCTACCTTCGTTGGCATTATCAAAACTATTTTTTCCATGGATCTGCTTCAGGTGTTTACGGAGAACTGGTTTATGTGCAAACACCATGTCGCAGTAATTACAACGGTGTGGTTTGTCCCCACTGTGAAGGTTCAGGTGGTCTAGCAGCGAGCACTTCTGAGTAAAAGTCTTTCCACATATCTTACATTGGAAGGGTTTGATGCCGGCATGGACACGCATGTGCCGGTGCAGGTTTCCTTTCTGGGTAAATGTTTTTCCACACAGGAGGCACATGAACAGCTTGTGCATCTTCAGATGGTTGGCGTAGTTCTCCAGCTGACGGAACACACGAGCACATTTCGGGCACTGGTGGTACCACTGCATACCCTTCTCGGCATTCCTTGAGCATCCCCAAAGATTCCCTTTCCCAGAGCCACTGGGTCCAGGTGGGGACAGCGAATATTCAGCTGCGGGGTTGCCAGCAATTTCGGCGGGCCGGGTTTCCACTGTGGAGTTTATTAGGGAGTGTTGTGGCTCAGGTGAGCGCAGTGTTGGCGAGCGACTTGAGCGGCTCTGAAAGTTATCGGGCATTCGCTCATCTATTGACTCCACCTTAATGACGCTAATAGGACTCTCCTCTCCTCTACTGTTGCTCTCAGAGTTTCTAAATACAGGCGGAGACTTGGGCTGTATGATCACATCATCATCATCATCCTCATCATCAAAGTCATCTTCTCCATCATTGTCCACCTCATCCTCTTCATCACATGCTGTCTCCACAGCTGGTTGGCCACGCTGTCGAGATGATGCACGCTCGTCTTTGACCTCGTGTGGTTTTATGAATTTATTTAGAGCTTCGGTGCACTGCTCAACAATATGACCCATCTGTAGGAAACTAGCAACTGTTAAATAGTGTACTAATTCCAGCTCCGGGAACTCCAGTGTCCCAGTGTAGCAGGACAGAAGAAGCCTCTGTCCAACTTCTGCATCCTGCTGTGTAGATATTTGCACTTCATGAGAGTCCTGAAGGACAAACTGGTCTCTAAGGAAAGGGGAGCCAGCGGCAAAGACCACTTTGTGTCCAGGCACTTCCAAGTCATTGATGCGGACCACAACATCACAGAAGCGTCTGTCTCGACGAAGAGCATCCATCTTTTGAAGCATGGAGTCCCCGAATGTGGGAAAGTTGAATTGCAGTATCACCCCATCCTGAGCCATGGTGCACTATTAAATATACACAACATAACAGATTTAAATCTATTATAACCATGTAATACACGTCTACCTTGTCTAGTTTCCAAACGCACGTATTTTAGCTAAAACATTTAAAAGGCACATAAATATCATGATATTTAAATGTAGATGCTGATCTCTGTTTTCTGATAGCACAATGTTTTAAGTGTACACGATGGTGTTAGTGTGGTTAGTACAGGCCTGGAAACAGTACAGAGCTAAACCAGAAACATTGGATGGACGACTGTAAAGAATCGAGGAAAACTGACTACGAAGACACATCGTCACGGGAATGAGGTGAATATAAGTGTTTGTTTAAAATATGAATACCTGCAGCAATTTGTTTTGGGGGTTTTTTGTTTCTGTCAGAGTGTTTTGTTGTCCTGGGGATGAGCATACAGCGCCTGTGTGTTTAGTGTGTGGCTTGAGACGGAAAAGGATGTGCCGACTTTCTCGATTGGTCGGCGAAATTTAAAGGGGCAGGACACAAATACAGGTGGCTAAAATTTGTATCGTCTGTATTAAGATTAATTTGACTTTTCTTAACGACAGACAGAAAGAAAGATTTATTTACAGTCCCATACAATAAAAAAATGTCATCCAGCAAAGGTTTTGAATGGTTTGCAGTAATTAGATACCGAAACTTGAAGAATTAGAACTTAACCATTCCAGCCTTGTCTGGACTTTATAATTTTTATTTATTTATTTTTTTTTTTTAATGTTGGAAACCCCTTTATTATTACAATAATACATTTATTGTTGTTGTTGTTGATGATGATGATTTCTTGAGTACAATTAATTATTTCAAAGTGCGATCCATTCTTAAACAAACCACGTTGTGTGCTTCTTGCCACAAGGAGGCAGTGTTGTAAAATTGAAGCGGGTTAATGCACTTTTTTTAACCAGCTATATCATATTGATAACTGTCTATTAAGTAAATTATACATTTAGAGTACACCAGTATTCGAGATTGTTGTTATGGCCACCTGTGGAGGGGAAGGGGGCTGTAAAAAAACAAAAAACAGGATGTAAAACCAAGTCGTTTTGAGAACTTTCTACTGAATGGAAGGATCATGATACTGAATACACTATATAGCAGCTCATTTGCCAAAGGCAGTGGTAGAATGCCATGTCACTTTTATTGTCAGTAATATAGCCCAACAGGCAGCAGCTTGTAATGGCATTTGTTACAATAATAATGCCTGTGGTTCATAAACAATGGTAAGGCAACAAATTTAAATCATCTGATGTTTCATAAGTCACTCACGGATAACATAAACCAAACAAGAGTCTGTGGCTGATCAGTCTAAAGTTTATTGTAAAGGCTTCATTGTATTTATCAGTATGTTTACTCATCTGCACAATGCTTTAGATGGGATAATATACACAGGGTGCTAGAGCCGAGCTGTCACTTAATTTGTCAGATGTGCACTCCACATCTATAAACATCAAAAAGAAATGTCAAAGTGTTGTGAATTATGTGTCCCATATTAAAAATTGCATAATTGAATGTGGCTTTCTGTCCTCTTGTCCTAACATAGGTGTTACATTTTCATTATATGAGCTAACTGCCTATAGATTTATGGTTAGTAGATTAAATTCTACAAATAAAAATTATAAATACAGACATTTCATTCAGCATTTTAGTATAATAGTATATAGTATAATGTTTCGTTCAGCACTGAAAATGAATAATAAATTCAGATTTTTTTTTTATATGAATCTGACATGTGTAAGATTGCCAGAATTACTTAATGAGTATACTGAAAGTCTGGCTGTGCTTAAATTGTTTTATATCTGGCAATAATAGTGGAGCAAACCAAAGTAAAGACTCTTGTTTACAAGGACTGTGATGGGCTGGGACTATAATAGTTGTTTCACCCAGAAAGCCTCACAAAAGCAAGACATTTGACACTACAGAGGTTTGGTGTCAGGGCTTTTTCGGTCATCATTATCAAAGTGATGCTGTCTTGATTTCGTCCTTTAGCTCGGTTTCTCACACTGTGACCAGACAGGTTCAAATCCCCATCCACAGCTACATATCATTTTTCTACCACTGTCTCTAAAACTAGTAGGCCTACTTCATTCAGGAAATCAGCTAGTATCATATGGATTTAGTTTCACTGTGTGACTTTCGGTCTGTGCTACTCTTAAATGACCCGCTCTACTGCGACTCGCCTTACAGAATCAGACCTAAAGAAAGTGAAGAAGAAATAATATCAGTGAAAAGAAATGCAAGACATTCAAATAATTATGAGAATGTGAAGAAGTATGTCTTGTAGCTTATAGTCGTACAAGTTATTGCAATCTCTACCATGATGAAAAAGAGGTGGTAGAAAAAAATCAAGACACATTGACACTAATTTGTAATATCTGAAATGTTTATTCAGTTTTTTTTTTTTTTTTGATGAAGTGATGAACATATCGCTGAGAATAGTCTTGTGATATCTTGTGATAAGTGTACCCACTGGTAAAGCACAAGAATCTAGGTGTCACTTGTGAGCCAGACTCACTTTTTTCGTTCTTCTATCTGTTCAACCTCACTGGATTCATCCACCACCTTTCCATTTACCATTGTCTGGGTGACCACCTTCACAATCTTCCTGGTTCTCACTTCAGGCTCTTCTACAAAAGGCAGGAAGACAATGCTAAAACTATGAGCAATTGAGTTCATATAGAGAATTTATGCAAGTTCAGTGCTTTAAATGTAGTATTATGCTACTGCAGGTAACTCAAATGCTCTTTTTAGAAGATCACTATAACTAATTTATTGTGCCGAGTTACACTATCAAACAGCTGTTGACAACTACAATATAAGTAAATGTAATAATACTGTTATAGGGGAGAGTAGTAAAATAAATATATATAATAAATAAAATAATAATAAAATAAACAATTTACACAACTACAGGTGCATCTCAATAAATTAGAATGTCATGGAAAAGTTCATTTATTTCAGTAATTCAACTCAAATTGTGTGCACCTGTATATGTAATGTACAATATATTACACCATTGTTTTGGTCAACAAAAGTTATTAATAAAAATGTAACTATTGTATTAAAACATATAACACATGGAAAAATGCTCTGGTTACTAATGTAACCTCTGTTCCCTGAGATAAGGGAATGAGCGTTGAGTTTAACATGCTAATGGGGAAACTCCTGTTTACTCTGATACTGAAGCCTGATTTGTTCATGTTCGTGTAACTGCTCGAACAAATGGCGCTTCAACCTGCCAAAAGGGAAGGAACTGACTGCTATATAAGTGGTCTCAGAGTGCCATTCATCAGAATCTTTCGACAGTCGACAATCGACTCGTGTGCAGTCTTATAGCTCGACAGCTTACGCAACGCTCGTTCCCTTATCTCAGGCAAAACGAGGTAACGTTAGTAACCGGAGTGTTCCCTATTGAACAGTCTCTCCCGTTGCATTTAACACGCTTATGGGAACTAAGCCGGAGCACCCGTAATGAGGGTTTCTAAAAACTATGAGCTAATTATGAGACCCAAGCAGAACCTTTTCCACTCACAGAGAGGATTAGGTGAATTTAGCAGTCAAAATCCATGCCTGGAGGGCAGGGACGTCTAAAAGGTTGTAAAACCTAGTAAAGGTTGACGGCAATGACCATCCGGTGGCCACACAGATATCATAAATAGAAGTCCTGCTGGACCATGCCCAGGAGGAGGCCATCCCTCTGGTGGAATGGGCCCTACTTGCTTGACCGACGCTAGTGCCAAAAGGAGGGCGGTCTTAAGCGATAGGTGCCGCAAGTCGGCTGACTGGAGCGGCTCAAAGGGAGTGCCCTGTAGGGCCCTGAGGACTATAGATAAGTACCAGTTCGGTACAGTATGAGAACGAGGCGTATTACTATTCAGTCTCTGAGCTACCCTCAGAAACTTAATGACAAGGTCGTTTTTGCCAACTGACTGGCCAGCCACGAGAGCATGATTTGCCATGATGGCTGCCACATATACTTTGAGCATGGAAGGGGTGCGCCCCTTATCCCCCCTTGCAGAAAGGTTAACACGGATGACACGTCACAAGAGGATGGGACTGTACACCAGTTTGAAAAGACTGACCATTTAAGGGCATAGAGGTGTCTCGTAGACGGGGCTCTAGCCTCCAAAATGGTATTACTTACACTCGCCGGGAGCTGCAAAGATTCCCATCGAGTGGCCAAACATGAAGGCTCCACAGCTCGTGCCAGGGATGCCAAATTATGCCTTTCGCTTGTGAGAGGAGGTCTGTCCTCAATGGTATCAGCCAAGGTGCTGCCGATAGCAGCTGAATCAACTCGGGGAACAACGTCTGATTCCTTTAGAGTGGGGCCACCAGGAGGACCGAGCATCTGACTTCCCTGACCCGTCTGATGACCTGAGGAAGCAGGGCAACCAGGGGGAAGGCTTACAAGTGAGCGATGGGCCATTCAAGGGCCAGGGCATCTTGCTGCTTCAAGAAGTAAATTGGGCAGTGAAAATTGTCTTTTGAAGCGAAGAGGTCTACCTCTGCCTCCCCGAAGACAGACCAGATTATTTGAACCATTTGGGGATGTAGTCTCCATTCTCCTGGTGCTACATTGCCCCTGGACAGCATGTCCGCTTCTTGGTTCAATCTCCCAGCACATGAACTGCTCTCAGTGATAGGAGATTGCACTCTGCCCATAAAAGGAGGCGTCGCACCATCCTGTGAAGAGAGCGTGACCTGAGACCACCTTGGTGATTTATAAAGGCTACCACCGTCATGTTGTCTGAGCGGACCAGGATGTGGTTCCCCTTTAAGGCTGGTAGGAAGGTTTTCAGAGCTAGAAAAACTGCCATCATCTCGAGGCAGTTGATGTGCAAGTGTTGCTCCAGGTTTGTCCAGGATCCGAACGGCGGTCTGCCCTTGTACAGTGCTCCCCAACCCGAGTTGGAGGCATCCAAATTACCGCAGTAATTTTGTTGGGCACGCACTGAAGGGCAGGTCCAATTTGAACAGAGCTTCCATCGCCCACTAGGCAGGGGAATGGAGAGCAGACACAAGCATTCTTTGAGGAAATTTCGGCCTCGGCGGGACCTGACCCTCTCCTCTTCCTCTCTGCATACTGATCAGGACGGCTTTTGAGGCTCAGAATCCAGCGTCACTCATGGGCGGGGTCCTTGGGAAACGGGTAGCGTTTCACTGCCTGGAAGCGCTGTGCAAGCCCAGGCTCAGGTTTTGATTGAGGCTGGGTCGTTGAGGGCGCAGCTTTAGCAGGCTGCTGAGTAGATTGAGCCTTCTGGTGACTTGAAGCAGCCGCCAAACGAAATCGCTTCATCAGGAAGAAACGCTGAGGCTCCTGGGAGGGTGGAAATGGGAGAGCAGGCCGGGGAGGACCACCTTTGTGAAAGAAGGCGATCCACGAGCAAAGCAGGGCTAGACTCATGCTCTCACATTGAGAGCATTCAGTCCCAGTGACCGCAGCCTCAGTGTGTGCGCTGCCCAGGCAAGCGATGCACTCACCGTGGCCGTCTGTGTCATGCAGAGGTTCCCTACATAAGCCACACTCACGGTGCGACATTTGCAACAATGTTGCAGTGAAATTTGCTCTGAAAATTTGCTGTTTTTAATTCGCTGATGGCCGCAGGGGAAGGCTTGTTCGGCGATCTTCCGCTGCCAGGGGCTCTTCCACTGCAAGCAGCAGGCTGAACTTCTTGCTTTGGCTTCATTCTTCAGAGTCCAACGAGGAGATGATCTTTGTCGCTGAAGGAGAAGAATTCTGAAGAATGGCACTCTAAGTCGACTTATATAGCAGTCGGCTCCTCCCCTTTTGGCGGGTTGAAGCTCCATTTGTTTGTGCAGCTACACGAACGTGAACAAATCAGGCTTCAGTATCAGAGAGAGTAAATAGGAGTTTTCCCATAAACGTGTTAAACGCAACAGTAGAGACCGTTCGATAGGCAACCTCAATTGGGCGTTTAGTATATATTGCATGGTGACACTTTCCTGAATGTATGTCAGTGTTTTATTGTGTTCGCTTATTTAAAAGTTGTGACAAAAATATGATTATATTGTAATTTTAGTTTTAATAATGGGACATTCCAGTTTAAGATGATTTTTAACTAGATGTTTGAAAGCAAAATACAAATTCCCTGCTAGAGAAACCAAGCATTTTATGCAAATAAACCCCAGTCTCCCCTATTAGAATCACCATTATACAGGATTTTAATGTATTTAAGTTTTATAGTCTTAGAACTATCCATTCAGAACAGACTTACTTTTAAGAGTGGGTGTCTCTTTTATCCTGAAAAAAAGGAAACAAATGTCATCAGAGACGTTTCCTTCTGCATTATCTGTGTATACTTAAAGAACTGTAATATATCAACAGAAAACATATAAAAAAGCATTGTTTCAGCTATCTCAGTTCTTACACTTCCTCTCCATCCAGCAGCCTCCGGTAGGTGGCGATCTCCAGCTCCAGATTCTGTTTGATACGCAGTAACTGCTCGTAATCAGTTTTGATTCTCTGCATATCCAGGCGCAGCTGTGAGAGTTCGTCCTCCAGCTGTGTGAGTGAGCCCTGAAGACGCTCGATCTCAAGCGTGTACTTCTGATTTGTCTCTCCAAGGTTCCCCTCCAGCACACTAACCTGAGGTGAACCATATCATTAACATTTTCAATGAGAGCCCAAAATACAGTATGTAAGACTGTAGTATGATTAGTTTAAACCCATTATTAGAGAAGGAAGAATGAACTTCCTTATATCAGATCTATAACCATGTGTGAACTACTAGCTGAACAACCTGCTGAAAAGTCTTTATCACCTGTCCAGGCCATGAGGATGCAATGTGTTTTTAGACTGTCGTCACATGTATTACAAAGTGATTTTTTTTATACAGGTGTAAACATATATGGTCGTTGTTTGCATGAGGACGAACAGCAGATGGAGGGGACTGTGGTTTCCTGTGCTGAAGCGCTAACCTTGACACGTTCTCTGGATATTTGTTGACAAACCATAGGCTAAATTATTAAGTCCAAAAAAGGTAAAAAGAAAAACACTGCAAGAATACGATGCCTCAAACAGCTCACTGACAAATTAATTGACCTTTAACCACAGGATAGAGGATTTGACTGTTTGAAGAATGTTTATCCAAACAGATTTACAAATGAGTAATTTAACATAAGCAAATGATCAAGAAGGTTGGGAAGAGATATTTCTTCCATTCGCTCTTGACTTCAAGCAATTCAATCTTGTCCACTCTAGAGGACATTTGGAAAAGGAACTTTCTCTTTAGTAGAAAAGAAAAGTAGGTAAGCAATTTGCCTTTATTATCTTATATATAAACCTCTCAAAAATAATTTAGAACATTTTAAAGACAAGACACTGTTTTTCCCTCTTTCCAGGTGACGGAAGTCTGGTTGCAACAGAAGAACATATGAGATGTATCACTTTCAAACTGGGGTGCAGCACTTGAGGATCTATAAAAAGTCTCTGAAGATATTTAAATATGTGAAATTTTATATTTAATATCTTTTACTTATTTATTTATTGATATTACTGATGCATAAAGACTTGTGTAAAGTGTTCATCTCAGATACAGATTCACTGTCAACCTAACAATAATAATAATAATTTTCCAGATAATATTTTAACAATTTGATTTAGTATGATGACAATGCCAATTATTAAGTCAAGTCAAGTCAATGACCTGATAAGTCAAGTCAATGATTTAATTTATTAAACATAAATATCATCAATTATAGTTTATATTTTTGTCAATTATAAATATGAACAATAATATACGAGCAAAGCTTTCTTATTTTAGGAAGGTGATCATCATATTTGGGGCTCCTTGGTATCAAAAAGTTTGAAATCCCTGTCATACAGTAGAATTTCAACATATAAGCTGAGTTGAGGTTTTGACAGATGCTTGTGAAAGATCTAAATTTGTCCTGTTTTTTAAACTTATTTGTTGATTTGACTCCGTTCTGATTTCCACTACAGTGAAAATATTTTTCATTATAAATTTCTATTTTGCAGCATGTTCATTACAATCCAAACAATTGGAAGAGTTCAGAAAACAAAAAAAATGTGAGACTTTCCTGGAACTTATGGGATGCAACTGTCCACAGTCTTCCAGTGTTCTGAAGCATACACTGGCATCTATTACTAACTGGTTACTTCAACTTCTTGATTTGCCTCCGTAGGAGTAAAAGTCACACTTTTACCAACTCTAGTGGACATTTCATAGACAAACTGCAGGATTTTAGGATAAACGTTCATTCATGTCACCTGTTTGCGCAGATTGTCCAGTTCCACCTCTAACGCCTGCAGAAAGCGTCGTCTTTCATTGAGTTCACTCTGAGCACATCGCAAAGCCTCGTTACTCTCCTTCACCTCCGACTGCAAAGTCTCCAGCTGTCACATATACACACACCACACAGAACATATATTAGTTCAAACACACCTGTGTTTGCAGTGAAATCATCAGTCTATAAATAGCTGATTCAGGTGTGTTGGCAGTGGAGTCTGTGTTGGATTGTACTCTGACCTTCTTCAGGTACCACATCTCAGTGTCCTCTTTATTCTTGCGTGCAATGCTCTCGTACTGCACCCTTAGCTCTGCCATGATGGCTCCCAGGTCTGGGCCCTGGGCTGCATCCACCTCCACGTTCACTTGCTCGTTGGCTAGACGGGACTTCATTGTGTTCTTCTCCTTCATGGAAACAATCATTTACAATCTCACCAGAGAGTATTTGCACACTTAAGCACTTAAAATGTGTGAATTTCATTAGATCGCAAAATATCAAATGATACTACTAGTTGAAAGATACTCAGAAATGATAGTCAGAAATACTAACCTTTCATATTTAGTATATTGGTAGTGTATCTATTATTTAAAATTGAACAACCATATTTTTGCGAAGCATTTTATTTAAAATTTGTATTTGTGTTATCTTTCTTTAAGGCAAGTCACTACAGGCACAAACACTGTTTTCATTCACTCATCAATTTTTTTTTAATTTTGGCTTTTCATAACAATTTTTAGACTAGTGGAAAGAAAAATCCAAAATACACTTTTAAGTGTTTATTTTATTGCATTTTATTTGCATCTGTAGATTTAATTTTCGAAAATTATTTTTTTTTCTCCTGCACTGAACCAGAAATCTACACCAAACTACAGTTTTTTCATCTATATTGTAAAGATTTTTAGATTGGCATTTACTCATACCTCATTTACCTGATTTTATACATTTTATTCCTAAAAACATGGTGAAAATGTGTTTTTGTTTTCCCCCCTGCCTGTTGACAGTACTCTCTCATTTATATTGCTTTATTAAGTGATAAAAACATCAAATTTAATTAGATAATGCCTCATGTTTGTATTTAAACATAACCTTTCAGAAACCTTGTAATCCCCAAAAAAAGTGTGCAATTCTTAATGTAATCAATAAACTGGGGAAATATGGTGATATCTATTAGTTAAATTGTTTTACCCTATTCACCTGCGGTGCCTTTTTAAAAAAATAAATGCCACTTTAATTTATGTTTTTGTTATATAATGCAATGATTTCCATACATTTAAGTGTCCTAATTTTTTTATTTTTTTGTACAATTGCCTATTTGTGCTTTTAACATTCTGCAGATGCTCACTGTAAAGTGATTAATTTGTTTAGGGTTAAATGCTACATTTGAGTGGAGCCACACCTGTCTGCCCAAACACTTCTTCACCTACTCTATTTGTTTGTGTACATGGGTGTGAGTGTGTTAATGTGTGTTTTACACACTGATTGCTCTATATATCGCTATATATATCTAAAGACAACAGTTTGAAAAGGGTGTTCCTATATGTGCAGCACTCAAAGGCTTGATATTTGTCTGAATGACTACTGAGAGAAATAAGCCATGATCTTGCTAAAAAAATATCTATGTAATAGTATATACTGACTAAAGTTATTTATTTGCTTATTTTTTTATATAATTATTTATATATAGGACCTGTATATAACATATCTGTATATAAATTATATACAAGATTCCCAAATCTGTGCATATGTAAATACTTTTTAGTTGCACGTAATATTTCCATATTGTACATTACATTCAGCATATAAATATGCAAAAATGTATGTGCAAAATTTAAGAATACCTATGAATATGAATGAGATCAAGCTGAATAATTAATGTTATTTGATAAAAAATATTAACAATAATTTTTTATATTAATAATATTCATGTTTTTGTGTCAGTTATGTGTTTAACCTCATCATGATTCTTCTTGAGGAAATAGAGCTCCTCTTTCAGACTGTCCAGGTCTCCTCGAAGGGTTGCGATGATCTGATCGTGATCAGATTTTGCTCGTCTCAGAGCATGACAGTCTCTCTCAACCGACTGACAAAGAGTAGCTTCTGCCTCCCATCTGTTTATGAACAAATAATATAATAAACCTTTCAACCTAGAAATTAGTACAAAATAGTACAATACATTTCACAATGGCTCTTTCTCAGGGATTACAGGAAGGAACAAAAAGAGCAAAACTCACTTGACCCTAAAGTCATCTGCTGCAAGCTTGGCATTGTCAATCTCCAGCATTATACGAGCATTCTCCAACGTCTTTTTCCTCACCTAGAGAGCAGAAGTGTGATGTTAACTAATAAAGGATCTCATGTAATGACATCACTGAACATTCCCTCTGCTTTCTTGTCTATGAACCAACTAAAACCAAAGCAAAAAACAGAACTCTTAGTTCCACTAGATCATCAAACCTCTTGTCCAATCGCATGTGCCTGAGCCATCAGTCCCTCGATGTCATGACCCTTGGGAGCTCGCTCCAACATCAGCTGTTTAATCTTCAGCTCCAGGTCCCCGTTGGACTTCTCCAGAGAACGTACCTTTTCCAGATAGGTGGCAAGTCGGTCATTTAGACCTTGCATGGTCTCCTTCTCACTGGCACCAACTCCTAGACCATTCAGTGAGAGGTTGCTTAGGATGTTTAAGCCATTTCCCAGAGAGGTGGAACGAGACAGGGACAGAGTACTGGCTGAGGAGAGGGACACTGGGATTTTAGAGCGTCCCCGAACCCCACTGTCACGCATAGACATGCTGGAGAAAGACGGCTGCCTTCCCAGAGAGTGGCTGTGCATAGAGAAGCTGGAGGTCATGGTGCTCGCAGAACCAGAGAGTATGCGCACTGCTGGTGAAAAAATATTCATTGGTTGTTAGTCTGAATGCAGCTTGCTGTTCACTTATGCCATATGAAAAGTACTATGAAAACACAGAATACCAATAGCTCCCCTTTACACTCTTCATTTGCATATGCTTAGACAGATATTTAATATTTAAGGAGCTATTTAATGCTATTTAATATTATACTGCAGTGAAGAATTAAATTTGGAAATATTACCCTGAAATTGTGATGGCTGTTATGGATTTTTACAAAATACAAAAATGTCGCATTTTAATGACAAAATCACTGTCTTGGCACAAAAAAAAAAAGTAATTTGGTTGCAAACCAAGAAGACTTTGTGAATAAGAAATGTAATACTTACATGGATTGTGTCCAAATGTAGTGCAGCACCTGAGCAGGGAAGAACTGGTGGCTTTTATTTCTTCTTGTTCTGGTGAGTCAGAGTATTTATGCTTGGACTCCTCCTGAAGAGCTGTTGACTATGGAAGTCAACATCCAATCACATCCCTCCACAGGTGAAAGGATATTTCCTGACTGAAACTGATAAAACACAATAAAAATGTTCCCAAAGCACCATCCACAGATTATATTGCTCATTTGTCTTTGAAAACTGTCAGTAACAAATTATATGATGCTTGACTTTTATTTTATGAAACCTGCTAAAAGGCATCGTAAGACTATTTTTTTTAAGTTAATACAACAAAATTCAATAGCGTCCATTGTGGTTTTGACCCCAAAATATCTTCTTTTATATTCCACATAAGAAAGGTTTGGAATGACATGATGGTGAGTAAATGATGACAGAACTGCCACTTTTGGGATAACAATCACTTTAAGATAAATAACACTGCTGACAATTAGTTTATAAAAGAAGTGAATTCATATCCACTATGGGACAGGGTGTACTGTAATAACCATAACCCCAATTTTTTTTTTCTGAATCTGGTGTAACCTGATTTGCTTTAGAGAAGGGGAAAAGTCCATTTTTGTACACTGACACTATTCAGAGAGCGTACAATGACCTGTAACAAGAGAACTGTGCTTCACACGGAGATGGTCCTCCAAAGCCTCACTAACCAGGAAGAGTCTCAAACAATGAAGAGACCTAGAAAGAGCAGAAAAGCAAAACCTATGAGAAATATTTGGTTGACCTAATCAGTTAACACACACTATGACTGAAAATCTGAATGAATTCTCAATGAATTCTTGAATTAAGATTATACTTAATTTTAGTTAAGTTTTTCACTTAAAACTTTGATGATGCTTGGAGTTTATACAGTACACTGTAACTGATTTTTGTAATTTGAACAGTATTATACTGTAATATGTACAGTAAGAGTATGTGTATACAGTATTGTATACAGTATTTTACTGTAAACCGCAAAGGATTATGGGAAAATATACGGTCACTACTGTATTTCCTCACTAC